>NW_020185327.1:6886000-6984373 GCF_003031525.2 Neophocaena asiaeorientalis asiaeorientalis
GCTTTTGCTTGTCTGTAAAGCTTTTGGTTTCTCCATCGAATCTGAGTGAGATCCTTGCTGGGTAGAGTAATCTTGGTTGTCCCAATATGCTTTTGATATATATATGTATATATATATATATATATATATATATATAGTCATTTAAATCCTCTAAAAATGTTCCTAAGAGTAAAGAGCAAATGAAGAAATATCTATTGAAGAAAGTCTACAATTCAGTCAGAGAGACTGTGGTGTTTCAACCTGGACAGATCCCTTCCTTCCTCCTCCAAGCTTAGCAAAACAAGACTCCTCTCCAGACCACTGCAGCCAAGAACACAGTGCTCCCTCTCCCCAGCTCCCAGCTGAAAGGCATTCGTCCTTGGAGGAGCTGAACATCAGTGTTTCTTACCCTGCCCGCAGCTACCTGTTGCTGAGTGACTGCAGCTGAGGGGTGGCAACTCCATTTTTCCAACCAGCTCCCACTCATGGAACTGAGGCTCTATTGCCGGGACAGTGCACTGAGAATACCAGGCTCATGGTTCTTCCCCTGGCTCATACAGTGGTGTTTCCACATCAGGAGAGGAAAACCAAGAGGAACCCAGATCACTGCCTCCCCTCCATCAAGTATTCAGATCCTAGAGCATGTGTGTCACTCAGAGAGAAGCTTGACATTGTCCCCACCTCTAGCTCCAGAACCAGAAAATTAAGAGATTTAAGAGATTAATTTATTCTGGAGATTAATTCTCCAGAATTAAGAGATTTTTCTTGGGAGGAAATTAGCAGACACTAAACATACAACTCTTAATTTCTTCTCAAAGGGACTGACTTTATTTGCAACAGAGCATGGAGAAGTTCAGGCTTAAGGGCGCTCACAAGAATGATGGAAGTTATGGTGAAAGGCAATTTGGGAAGAAATGCATGAATTTAATGAAGATACAGCCTAGACTGTAGGCTGGCTAGTTTGCAGGAGAGAACCAAGGGGTCAGTCAGCTGAGAGAAGTCCTCCTGGTGCAGAACAGACATCAACAGAAACTATTTCTTAAAAGGAGCCACAATTTGATTGGATTAGTTTGAAGAATAATTTATGTCCCAGGACATTGTTGAAATGAAGATATACAAATGATATAAATGAATAAGCAGATGAAAAGATGCTTAGCATCACTAATCATCAGGAAAATGCAAATAAAGATCACAGTAAGATACCACTTCAAACCCCCAAGGGTGGCTAGTCAGATAATAAGTGTTGGTAAAGATGTGAAGAAATTTGAATACTCATACACTGGTGGTGGTAGTATAAAATGATCCAGCTCCCATGAAAAACAGTGTGAAAGTTCCTCAAACAATTAAACCTGGAGTTACCATATGACCCAGAAATTCCACTACTAGGCATATACTCAAAAGAAAAGAAAATATATGTCCACACAAAAACTTGTACACAAATGTTTATAGCAGCATTATTCATAATAGCAAAAAAGTATAAACAATCCAAATATACATTTCCTGATGATGGATAACAAAATGTGGTCTAATCTGAAACCATAAAATTTTAGAAGCAAACATGGAAAGTAGGCTCTTTGATATCAGTCTTAGCAATATTTTTTTGGATATGTCTCCTTAGGCAAGGGAAACAAAAGCAAAAATAAACAAATGGGACTATATCAACTAGAGAGCTTTTGCACAGAAAAGGAAACTATCAACAAAATGAAAAAGGCAGCTTAGTGAATATGAGAACATATTTGCAAATGATATATCCAATAAGGGTGAGTATCCAAAATGTATTTTTAAAAACTCATACAACTCAATATCAAAAACACACACAACTTGATTTTAAAAATGAGCAGAGAATCTGAATAGACATTTTTCCAAAGAAGACATACAGGTGGCCAACAGGCACATGAAAAGATGTTCAACATCACTAATTATTAAGGGAAATGCAAATCAAAATGACAGTAAGATATCACCTCACATCTGTCAGAACGGCTATTTTCAAAAAGACAACAAATAACAAGTGTCAACAAGTATGGGGAGAAGAAGGAAGCACTCGTATACTATTGGTGGGAATATAAATTGAAGCAGTCACTATAGTTAACAGTATGGACATTCCTTGAAAAATTAAAAATAGAACTGCCATAAGAGCCAGCCATTCCACTTCTGGATATTTACCCAAAGGAAATGAAAACACTAATTTGTAAAGAATATGCACCCTTATGCTCCTTACAACATTATTTACAATAGTCAAGACATGGATGAATGGATAAAGAAGAATGGAATATTACTCAGACATAAAGAATGAAATCTTGTCATTTGTGACAACGTTGATGGACCTAGAGGATCTTATGCTAAGTGAAACAAGTCAAACAAAGAAAGAAAAATACCATATGATTTCACTTGTGTATAGAATCTAAAAAACAAAACAAATGAATAAATATAACAAAATAGAAACAGACTCATAAACACAGAGAACAAACAGGTGATCGCCAGAGGGGAGGGGAATGGAGGGGCGGGGAAGGGAGGGGAGGGGAGGGATGAGAAATAGGTGAGGGGGATTAAGAAGTATAAACTTCCAGTTACAAAATAAATGAGTCATGGGGATGAAATATACAGCATGATGAATAGTCAATAATAATATAATATCTTCGTATGATGGCAGATGGTAACTAAGCCTATGGTGATCATTTTGTAATATATAAAAACATTAAATCACTATGTCGTGCACCAGAAACTAACATTGTGTTGTAGGCCAATTATACTTCAAAAACAAATGAACAAACTCATAGAAAAAGAGATCAGATTTTTGGTTTTCAGAAGCAGAGGGAAGAGGCATTGATGAAGGTAGTCAAAAGGTACAAACAGTTGTAAGATAAATACATACTAGGGATGTGATGTACAATGTGATAAATGTAATTAACACAGCTGTGCACTATATATGAAAGCTGTTAAGAGAGTAAACCCTAAGAGTTCTCCTCACAAGGAAAAAACATTTTTTCTTTTTCTTTTATTTTGTATCTAAATGAGTGATGGATGTTCACTAAACTTACTGTGGTAATCATTTCATGATATATGTAAGTCAAATCATTATGCTATATGCCTTAAACTTATAAAGTGCTGTATGTTAATTATATCTCAATAAAACTAGAATAAAAAAAGAATGTTTTAAAAAATTTTAATGTGGTCTATCCATACAGTGGAATATTTTTTGGCCATAAATAGGAATGTAGTATCAATACATGCTATATCATAGATGAACCTTGAAAACATGCTAAGTGAAAGAAACAGTCACAAAAGACCACATATTATATGATTTCATTTATATGAATGGCCCAGAATAGGGATATCTGAAGAGACAGAAAGTAGAATAGTAGTTGTTTAGGGCTGGGAGAGGGGGATGGGAAGATAGGAGCATGGTACAGGGTTTCTTTCTGAGGTGATAAAAATGTTCTAAAATTGACCGGGGTGATGGTTTGTACATCTATAAACGTACTAAAAACAATTGAATTGTACAGTAAATGGGTGAATTTTATGATATGTGAATTATATCTCAATAAAACTCTCATAAAGAAAGCCTTCAGATATTTCCATGAGTATACACATAGAGCAGAACCTGGTAGGGTTGAGTTCTGACAGTTTCTGCCACAACTGTTAAATCATAAACTGAGGTGTGGCCAAGTCTACAGCATGTTACCGTCATGTTCAAACATGAGGATGTGCTTGCATTTGTTTGTATAGAGTATCTCCACATGGATGTACAAGAAAGACACTGGCAGCACACATGTCTGGAAGGGGAGCTCGATGGCATGCAGACCGGAATGAGGAGAGATACTCACCTTTCAGTATACATTTTGCATCTTTCAAATTTGTATCATGTGCGTATTCAAAAGAGTAATGAAATTAAATAAATAAAATCATTCAGTGGTTCCTTGTGGCCTTCGTAGTGAAATCACATTTACAAAATGGCATAAAAGTCCTTTCATGATCTTGATTGTACTCTGTCTTCAACTTCTCCCCCGCACATCTTTCCTTCCATTCCCAGCCCTAAATCTCCTTCAGCTCCACCTCTGGACTTTGTCTTCTGAATATGCCCACTCTCTCAATTGCATCTCCCTCTCGGCCTTGGAAGAACTACACAAGGACTCTGAGAAGCTTCCCCTGACCTGTCAGACTGCGTCAGATGTCCCTCTGTGAGCTCCAACATCTCTCTGTGTCCTACCATTCAACAAAACTGGCTGTGGGGAAACCAGATTTAGAGCTCCTGGCAGAGGGCCTGGAACATAGGAAGCACTCCATTACTATTTGTCAGTGAGTGAGTGAGTGAGTGAGTTAAGGGGTAGGAGCAGACACCCATAAGGACCCTGCCACAGAAATAACCAGCAGACACAGCATAGGCTTTGAACCGCTGAACAGCCCCCATGTGTCTAGCAATGTACCAGCTCTTGAGTCAACCCCCAAAGAGAACACCTCAACCCGTCTTTGTTGAAGTTTAGCCCATTCACAGAAACAGCCCAAACTACACAACATCAGCACAGTCATCACTGACATGCCTTCTTACACACCTTGATAACACACCTGTGAGGATACCACTCAACAGGTGAGGATCATACAGAGAGGTGAAGTGATCTGCCCAAAGTCCCCAGCTTGTAAGTGGTGGATCTGGAATTCAGAGCTGATTCCAAACCCAGGCTCTTTCTACTCTATTATGCTGCGTTCCAAAAACTCCCAACTCCCCAGAAAGGGAAATTAATAGCTTTCAAGGGATTTTCCATGGGCTCCTTGCGTCCTCCTCACCCAAACTCATCTTTAAATCCTCTTCCAAAACAGCTGTGTACATCTTTTATTATTTGGACTGACAGATTTAGAATTTTATTGCCTCAATTATTTCAGTCCTTTGATACAGCCACTGTGGAGAACAGTATGGAGGTTCCTTAAAAGACTACAAATAGAACTACCATATGACCCAGCAATCCCACTACTGGGCATATACCCTGAGAAAACCATAATTCAAAAAGAGTCATGTACCAAAATGTTCATTGCAGCTCTATTTACAATAGCCAAGAGATGGAAACAACCTAAGTGTCCATCATCAGATGAATGGATAAAGAAGATGTGGCACATATATACAATGGAATATTACTCAGCCATAAAAAGAAATGAAATTGAGTAATTTGTAATGAGGTGGATAGACCTAGAGTCTGTCATACAGAGTGAAGTAAGTCAGAAAGAGAGAGACAAATACCGTATGCTAACACATATATATGGAATTTAAGAAAAAATATGTCATGAAGAGCCTAGGGGTAAGACAGGAATAAAGACATAGACCTACTAGAGAATGGACTTGAGGATATGGGGAGGGGGAAGGGTAAGCTGTGACAAAGTGAGAGAGTGGCATGGACATATATACACCACCAAACGTAAGGTAGATAGCTAGTAGGAAGCAGCCGCATAACACAGGGAGATCAGCTTGGTGCTTTGTGATCGCCTGGAGGGGTGGGATAGGGAGGGTGGGAGGGAGGGAGACGCAAGAGGGAAGAGATATGGGAACATATGTATATATATAACTGATTCATTTTGTTGTAAAGCAGAAACTAACACACCACTGTAAAGCAATTATACTCCAATAAAGATGTTAAAAAAAAAGATTCTAAATGGAGATTTTTCTACTAAAAGTGTCAAAAGATGAAAACAATCCACTAATCATGTTATATAATATGGTACTTTATTCCAAAAATAAGGCTGACATACATTGGTTGTTATCATTTACTGTGGCTTTCTTGTGGGGTGTTCCATCTTCTAGGAAACATGATATTCACCTGATCATTTCTAAGTCATGGTCCCTACCCTTATGAAAGCACTCTATGATCTGATACAGAACGAGAAACACTGGGTGAATATGTTAGAATGCAATAAGTGATATCAGTGATAATCAGAGAATGTGAAGGCCCAGCTACCTCAGTTGAACTTGAGACATCTTTGAAGGCTACTAAAGACCCAGTGCTGCCTATGAGTCAGCAGAGGCTGTCAGCAGCCTCCCTGGCACTGGGCTTCTCCCCTGCCCACTCTTGGTTCCTTCTAATTTTGAGAATTCTAATGTGTTTGTCATTGTGGTTTTAATTTGCGTTTCTCTGATGAGCATATATATACAATGGAATATTACTCAGCCATAAAAAGAAATGAAATTGAGTAATTTGTAATGAGGTGGATAGACCTAGAGTCTGTCATACAGAGTGAAGTAAGTCAGAAAGAGAGAGACAAATACTGTATGCTAACACATATATATGGAATTTAAGAAAAAATATGTCATGAAGAGCCTAGGGGTAAGACAGGAATAAAGACATAGACCTACTAGAGAATGGACTTGAGGATATGGGAAGGGGGAAGGGTAAGCTGTGACAAAGTGAGAGAGTGGCATGGACATATATACACCACCAAACGTAAGGTAGATAGCTAGTAGGAAGCAGCCGCATAACACAGGGATAACACATATCGCATAACACAATGCTCATTCTCATTGAGCATATTTTCATGTGCTTCTTGGTATACATATATTCTTTTAATGAAATGTCTGCAGAAACTTTGAGGCCATTTTTTATTGGTTTCTTTGTTTATTATTGAATTTTGAGTTCTTTGCATTTCACAGGTAAAAGTCCTGTATGATATACAAACATTTTCTCCCAGCCTAGGGCTTAACTTTTCATTCTCTTGACAATGTCTTTCAAGGAGCAGAAATTCTTATTTTTTATGAAATCCAGTCAATCAATATCTTTGTCTATGTATCATATTTTTGGTGTAATATTTAAGTATTTAAGTATATACATGGTATGTCCCTACAATTATTTAAGTCCTTTTATTTCTTTCAGCAATGTCTGGTAGTTATGAATGCACACAGGTCTTGCATTATCTTTTATTTGATTTATGTCTAAGTATTTCATAAGTTTTATATTATTGTCAATAATATTTTTTAAATTTCAATTTCTGATTGGTTATTTCTAGTATATAAAAGTACCATTGATTTTCATATGTTGATCTCTTATCTTGCAAACTTGCTAAACTTATTTATTAGTTCTACTAGCTTTTTTTTATATTCCATTAGATTTTCTGCCTATTCAGGTACATGCCTTTTGTAAAAACAGTTTTACTTATTTATTTCCAATCTGGATGCCATTTATTCTTCTCATGACTTACTGTATGAGCTAGAATTTTTAGTACAACTAGAAAAGAAGATATGAGATCAGACATCCTTGGCTTTTACCTCATCTTTGAAGGAAAGCATTCAGAATTTCAACATTAACTATGCTGTCACTTTTGAGTAAATGCCCTTTATCAGATGAGGAAGTTGCACTTTTATTTTTGTCAAAAATGGATATTGAATGTTATCAAATGCTTTATATATATAATTATATATAATACATATATATATATGTATTATCCATCCATTCATCAATGGACACGTAGGTTGTTTCCATATCTTGGTTATTGTAAACAATGCTGCAATGAACACAGGGGTACATATATCATTTTGAATTAGTGTTTTCATTTCCTTTGGGTAAATATCCAGAAGTGGAATAGATGGAACATATGGTAGCTCTATTTTTTATTTTCTGAGGACTCTCCATACTGTTTACTATAGTGACTGCACTATTTTACATTCCCATCAACAGGGTACAAGTATTCTCTTTTCTATGCATCCTTACCAGTCCTTGTTATTTGTTGGTTTTTTAAAAAATTTATTTTATTTTATTTATTTTTGGCTGTGTTGGGTCTTTGTTTCTGTGCGCGGGCTTTCTCTAGCTGAGGCAAGCGGGGGCTACTCTTGGTTGCAGAGCAGGGGTACTCTTGGTTGCGGTGCACGAGCTTCTCATTGTGGTGGCTTCTCTTGTTGTGGAGCACGGGCTCTAGGCGTGCAGGCTTCAATAGTTGTGGCACGCAGGCTCAGTAGTTGTGGCGCTCAGACTCTAGAGCACAGGCTCAGTAGTTGTGCCACATGGGCTTAGTTGCTCCACAGCATGTGGGATCCTTCTGGACCAGGGCTCGAACCCGTGTCCCCTGCATTGACAGGCGGATTCTTAACCACTGCACCACCAGGAAAGCCCTATTTGTCGTCTTTTTGATAAGCCATTCTGACAGGTGCGAAGCGATATCTCACTGTGGTTTTGATTTGCATTTCCCTGATGATTAGCAATGTAGAACATCATTTTATGTGCCTGTTTGCCATCTGTATGTGTTCTTTGGAAAAATGTCTACTCAGATCCTCTGCCTATTTTTAAAATCAACTTGTGTGTTTTTTGCTATTGAGTTGTATGTATTCTCTCCATATTTAAAATATTAATTCCTTATTTGATATATGATTTGCAAATATTTATCCCATTTAGTAGATTGCCTTTTTATTTTGTTGAAAGTTTCCTTTGCTGTGCAGAAGCTTTTTAGTTTGATATAGTCCCACTTGTTTTTTCTTGCTCTTGTCACCTTTGCTTTTGGAATCAGACCAAAAAGTCATCACCTAAACCAATGTCAAGGAGCTTACTGCCTTTGTTTTCTTCTAGGAATCTTATGATTTTAGGTCTTACATTCAAGTCTTTAATCCGTTTTGAGTTAATTTTTGTGTATGGTATAAGATAGTAGTCTAATTTCATTCTTTTGAATGTAATTGACCAGTTTTCTCACTACATTTATTGAAGAGGCTGTCTTTTCTCTACTGTATATTCTTGCCTCCGTTGTCATAAATTGACCTTAAATAGTGTGTTTGTTTATTGAGTATTCTGTTCCACTGATCTGTGCATCTGTTTTTATGCCAATACCATACTGTTTTGATTAGGATAGCTCTGTAATATCGCTTGAAATCAGGCAGAATTATGCCTCCATTTACAAGTGTTATATCTTCTAGTTGGATTGACCCCTTTATCATTATGTAATGTCCTTCATGTTTCTTACTACAGTCTTTGTTTTAAAGTCTATTTTGTCTGATATAAGTATAGCTATCCCAAATTTCTTTTGGTTTCTATTTGCATGGAACAGTGTTTTTCAATCTTTCACTTTCAGTCTTCGGGTGTCCTTACATCTGAAGTGAGTCTCTTGTAGGTAGCATATAGATGGGTCTTGTTTGTTTTCATAAATTTCAATTTCTGATTGGTTATTTCTAGTATATAAAAGTACCATTGATTTTCATATGTTGATCTCTTATCTTGCAAACTTGCTAAACTTATTTATTAGTTCTACTAGCTTTTTTTTATATTCCATTAGATTTTCTGCCTATTCAGGTACATGCCTTTTGTAAAAACAGTTTTACTTATTTATTTCCAATCTGGATGCCATTTATTCTTCTCATGACTTACTGTATGAGCTAGAATTTTTAGTACAACTAGAAAAGAAGATATGAGATCAGACATCCTTGGCTTTTACCTCATCTTTGAAGGAAAGCATTCAGAATTTCAACATTAACTATGCTGTCACTTTTGAGTAAATGCCCTTTATCAGATGAGGAAGTTGCACTTTTATTTTTGTCAAAAATGGATATTGAATGTTATCAAATGCTTTATATATATAATTATATATAATACATATATATATATGTATTATCCATCCATTCATCAATGGACACGTAGGTTGTTTCCATATCTTGGTTATTGTAAACAATGCTGCAATGAACACAGGGGTACATATATCATTTTGAATTAGTGTTTTCATTTCCTTTGGGTAAATATCCAGAAGTGGAATAGATGGAACATATGGTAGCTCTATTTTTTATTTTCTGAGGACTCTCCATACTGTTTACTATAGTGACTGCACTATTTTACATTCCCATCAACAGGGTACAAGTATTCTCTTTTCTATGCATCCTTACCAGTCCTTGTTATTTGTTGGTTTTTTAAAAAATTTATTTTATTTTATTTATTTTTGGCTGTGTTGGGTCTTTGTTTCTGTGCGCGGGCTTTCTCTAGCTGAGGCAAGCGGGGGCTACTCTTGGTTGCAGAGCAGGGGTACTCTTGGTTGCGGTGCACGAGCTTCTCATTGTGGTGGCTTCTCTTGTTGTGGAGCACGGGCTCTAGGCGTGCAGGCTTCAATAGTTGTGGCACGCAGGCTCAGTAGTTGTGGCGCTCAGACTCTAGAGCACAGGCTCAGTAGTTGTGCCACATGGGCTTAGTTGCTCCACAGCATGTGGGATCCTTCTGGACCAGGGCTCGAACCCGTGTCCCCTGCATTGACAGGCGGATTCTTAACCACTGCACCACCAGGAAAGCCCTATTTGTCGTCTTTTTGATAAGCCATTCTGACAGGTGCGAAGCGATATCTCACTGTGGTTTTGATTTGCATTTCCCTGATGATTAGCAATGTAGAACATCATTTTATGTGCCTGTTTGCCATCTGTATGTGTTCTTTGGAAAAATGTCTACTCAGATCCTCTGCCTATTTTTAAAATCAACTTGTGTGTTTTTTGCTATTGAGTTGTATGTATTCTCTCCATATTTAAAATATTAATTCCTTATTTGATATATGATTTGCAAATATTTATCCCATTTAGTAGATTGCCTTTTTATTTTGTTGAAAGTTTCCTTTGCTGTGCAGAAGCTTTTTAGTTTGATATAGTCCCACTTGTTTTTTCTTGCTCTTGTCACCTTTGCTTTTGGAATCAGACCAAAAAGTCATCACCTAAACCAATGTCAAGGAGCTTACTGCCTTTGTTTTCTTCTAGGAATCTTATGATTTTAGGTCTTACATTCAAGTCTTTAATCCGTTTTGAGTTAATTTTTGTGTATGGTATAAGATAGTAGTCTAATTTCATTCTTTTGAATGTAATTGACCAGTTTTCTCACTACATTTATTGAAGAGGCTGTCTTTTCTCTACTGTATATTCTTGCCTCCGTTGTCATAAATTGACCTTAAATAGTGTGTTTGTTTATTGAGTATTCTGTTCCACTGATCTGTGCATCTGTTTTTATGCCAATACCATACTGTTTTGATTAGGATAGCTCTGTAATATCGCTTGAAATCAGGCAGAATTATGCCTCCATTTACAAGTGTTATATCTTCTAGTTGGATTGACCCCTTTATCATTATGTAATGTCCTTCATGTTTCTTACTACAGTCTTTGTTTTAAAGTCTATTTTGTCTGATATAAGTATAGCTATCCCAAATTTCTTTTGGTTTCTATTTGCATGGAACAGTGTTTTTCAATCTTTCACTTTCAGTCTTCGGGTGTCCTTACATCTGAAGTGAGTCTCTTGTAGGTAGCATATAGATGGGTCTTGTTTGTTTTCATTTTGTTTCATACATCAGCCACTTTATGTTTTTTGATTGGAGAATTTAGTTGAATTACATTTAAAGGGATTATTGATAGTTATGTACTTATTGCCATTTTGTTAATTATTTTCTGGCTGTTTTGTAGTTGCTCTCTGTTCCTTTCTTCTCTTCCCCTCTTCCCTTGTGCTTTGATGACTTTCAATAGTGTTATGCTTAGATTCCTTTCTCATTATCTTTTGTGTATCTACTATAGCTTTTTGCTTTATTGTTACCCTGAGGCTCATATATAACAGCCTATATATATAACAGTCTATTTTAAGTTGACAGCAATTTAAGTCTAAATGCATTCTAAAACCCTATAGTTTTACTTTCCACCTCACATTTTATGCTTTTGATGTCAAATTAATATATTTTATTTTGTTTATCCCTTAACTAATTATTGTTGTTATATTTTTACTACCTTTGTCTTTTAACCTTAGAACTAAGCTTTATAAGTGATTAATCCACTACCTTTATTATATATTTACCTTTATCAGTGAAATCTATACTTTCATATGTTTCCTTTTTACTAATTAATAGCCTTTCTTTTCAGCTTAAAAAATTCCTTTTTTGTAAGTCCTGTTTAGTGGTGATGAACTACTTTACCTTTTGCTTGTCTGGAAAACTCTTTAAACTTCAATTCTGAATGATAACTTTGTCACATTTTTTTCTTTTAGCACTTTGTACATACTGTGTCACTACCTTCTGGCCTGCAAGATTTCTCTTAAAAATCTACTAATAGTCATATGAGGGTCCCCTTGCACGTAACAAGTTGCTTTTCTCTTGCTCCTTTTAAGATGTCTTTATCTTTAACCACTAACATTTTAAGTATAATGTGTCTTGGTAAAGATCTGATCTTTTGGGGTTCATATTATTTTGTACTCTCTGGGCTTTCTGGGTATGGATGTCTGTTTCCTCAGGTTAGAAAAGCTTTCAGCCATTATTTCTTCAAATACATTTTCTCTCTCTCTTCTCCTTCTGGGACCCCTATGATGTGAATACTATTCTGACCAATGTCCCATGAGTCCCTTAAGCTATCATCACTTTTTAAAGTTCTTTTTTCTTTTTGCAGCTTTGTTTAGTTGAGTTCCACTGCCCTGTCTTCTAGCTTACTAAATTCTTTCTTTGCTTCATCGAGTCTGCCGTTGAGCCCTTTGATTGTATTTTTCAGTTCAATTATTGTATTCTTCAGCTCTGTGACTTCTATTTGGTATTTTCTTATATTTTCTATCTCTTTGTTGAAATTCTATGTTCATCCATTCTCTCCCAAGGTCCATGAGCATTTTTATGAACATTATTTTGAACTCTTTATCAGGTAAATTACTTATCTCCATTTCATTAAGGACTTTTTCTGAGATTCTATTCTTGTTCTTTCATTTAAAACATATTCCTCTTTTCTTCATTTTGCTTGATTCTCTGTATTTGTTTCTGTGCACTAAGCAAAACAGCTACCTCTCTCCATCTTGAAAGAGTAACTTTGTCAAGGAGATGAACCTTGTCATTCAACCTTGCCCTAGCTCTTGGATGTCTCTCAAACCTTTGTGATTGTCTAAGCAGCCTCATTAATTCTTGATAGGTCCCGGTTGTTCAGGGTGTGCCAACACCTATCAGCATTCCAAAGGGAGAAATCTCAGTGGGCACTTAATTTCAGACTGATTGGAAGCCAAATTCACAGGCAGCAACTGTTAAAGTATGCAAATATATTCAGCCCTGAGGGACCACAATTTTAAGCACTGCTGACCTCCAGACCAGGCAATCTGGAGGTGTTCCCTGGGCAACAGTTTCAAAACTAAGGGCTCCCAATGAGTGTTTAAGCTCTTTTCTGAGAGGTAAGAGTAAACTGTAGTGAGGACAAAGTAGAGTGCAAAGCTGGCTTCCCCTGGCCTCTGTTCCCTGAGAGCACCTCTATAGCCTCTAGATGTGTGGCAAACCTGAAGCCTTTCCCCTCAGGTTGAAGCTCCAGGACAAGTAAATAGAAACACACATCAGAGAAAGACTGGCTGTGTGTTTCAGTATGCTGTCTCTGCAGTGCCTTGGGGATGTCGCCTGCCAAGAACTGTCTGACTGTTACAGTCCCCTGGAACCCAGGGATGACAGCCCCCTGGCCAGCAGAGCCAGGTGAGCAAGTAGCATCCTTTGTGTGGACTACATATACCCAATGGCCCCAGTGAGTCAGAGGGAAAGTTCAGGTCTTGGGCATACCTGCCAATTTTAAGCAGGAAACCATAGGGCCAAGGCAAGCCCACTGGCTTTAGTGAGGCAGAGTAAGAATGCAGGGGTTGTGCACACCCTCCAGATTTAGCAAAGCAGTGACAGAGTGCAGGGACTGCATGTGCCCACCGGCACTAGCAAGGTAGGGGGAGAGTGCAAAAACAGCAGTCACCAGCCCCTCCATCCCTAGAGATTCCCGACAGGCTCCTGCCCCTCCAGTAAACACTTTGAGATTAGCAAATGAATCTCCTTCACATATACTCTAAGCACTTTTTAAACTGCTGCTTTTTTACGAGGCCCTGGGGAAGGTGAGGCTGTGTGAGAGCCCATTAAAAGCAATATCTCCGTTCCTTATGGCCCTTGGGTCTCCTGGACATGACCCCAATTAGTTTTCAGACGTTGTGGAAACATCACCAAGCAGGTCTTAGGGTTGCAGTGCCTGATGTGGTGTATGAACAGTTCCCTTCTCAGGGAAAAGCTCCAGATTTGTGAGATCCCTCCTAATTGTGAGTCTCCATGCTGCGGGTAGAGGGAGGTTGTTGGTGAGACTGTGTCTCTGCCCCAATTACCCATTTCAATCTGACCCTTTTATCAATTGTCATGAAGGAGCTGTTTTCAGTTCTATTTCAGAGGGAATTTTTCCAAACGTAGCTGTAAATTCAGTGTGTCCATTGGAGGAGATGAGTTCAGGGTCTTCCTATGTCTCCACCTCAAATCACCACCCCTAATTATCCTTTCAACATCTGTAGAATCTTGTGATGTCAACTCTCTCCTTCCTTAACTTGGATTACATGTACTATTATTTCTCTAGTTTCTTAAGGTGAAAGTTTAGAACATTAATTTGAGATGTTCCTTCTTCTCTAACATAAGCATTTAGTGCTATAAATATACCATGATTAGTAATACTGCTTTAGCTCTACCCAACAAATTTTGATATGTTTTTATTTTCATTCAGTTTTAAATTTCTTCTAATTTTAATTTATTCTTTTTTTTTTTTTTAATTTATTCTTTAATCCATAGGTTATTTAAGTTGTGTTATTTAGTTTCCAAATACTTGGGGATTTTCCAGATATCCTTCTATTGCTGATTCCTAATTTAATTCCGTTGTTGTCAGAGAATATCCTCTATGTGACATGAATCCTTTCAAAATTATCAAAACACATTTTGTGGTCAGAGTATACTTTATCTTGGTAAATGTTCGATGAGCACTTGAAAATCATGTGTATTCTGCTACATAAGAGGGGTCTGTAAATGTCAGTTAGGTCACATTTGGCTTGTCATTTTGTGCCATATTCTTACTGATTTTATGTCCACCAATTCTTTACAGACAAGTGTGGAAATATCCAACTATATTTGTAGAAGTATCAGTTTCTCTTTGAAGGTCTATCCATTTTTGCTTCACGTACTTTGAAGCTTTTTTAGATGAATGAACACTTAGGATTCTTCTGTGGAGATTAATCAATCCCTTCATTATTGTGAAATGACTTTCTTATCCATGGTAAAAATATTTTGCTCTGAAATCCACTTTACCTGATATGAAGATAATGACTCCTGATTAGTGTTAGCACAATATATTTTTTTCCATTCTTGTACTTCTAATTTGCGTGTGCATTCATGTGTGCACACATGCATGCTTCTATAGTTGGCTCTTGCTTTTTGATCCAACTGGGACAATATTTAATTCAGATGTACTTTAGACCAGTTTCATTTAATGTGATTATTGATTTGGTTGGGTTTAAAACTCATTTGTTTTCTCCTTGCCCAATCTGTTACTTATTTTCTGTTTCCATTCTTCTGAGGAGGAGGAGACTTTTTTGTAATTGAGGGTTTTTTCTTTCCTATCTATTTCTTGTTATTTATTTTTATTTTATTATTTTTGGCTTTCATCTTTCTTATCCCCTTTTTTCTACCTTTTGGTTTGCCCCATTATCCTACTTTCAACTTTTTTTTTTAACATCTTTATTGGAGTTTAATTGCTATACAATGGTGTGTTAGTTTCTGCTTTATCACAAAGTGAATCAGTTATACATATGCATATGTTCCCATATCTCTTCCTTCTTGCATCTCCCTCCCTCCCACCCTTCCTATCCCACCTCTCTAGGTGGTCACAAAGCACCGAACTGATCTCCCTGTGCTATGCTGCTGATTCCCACTAGCTATCTATTTTACGTTTCGTAGTGTATATATGTCCATGCCACTCTCCAAATTTGTCACAGCTTACCCTTCCCCCTCCCCATATCCTCAAGTCTATTCTCTAGAAGGTCTATGTCTTTATTCCTGTCTTACCCCTGGGTTCTTCATGACATATTTTTTCTTAAATTCCATATATATGTGTTAGCATATGGTATTTGCCTTTCTCTTTCTAACTCACTTCACTCTGTATGACAGAATCTAGGTCCATCCACCTCACTACAAATAACTCAATTTTGTTTCTTTTTATGGCTGAGTAATATTCCATTGTATATATGTGCCACATCTTCTTTATCCATTCATCAGATGATGGGCACTTAGGTGGTTTCTATCTCCTGGCTATTGTAAATAGAGCTGCAATGAACATTTTGGTATGTGACTCTTTTGAATTATGGTTTTCTCAGGGTATATGCCCAGTAGTGAGATTGCTGGGTCATATGGTAGTCCTATTTGTAGTTTTTAAAGGAACCGGCATACTGTTCTCCATAGTGGCTGTACGAAATCACATTCCCACCAGCAGTGCAAGAGTGTTCCTTTTCCTCCACAGCCTCTCCAGCATTTATTGTTTCTAGATATTTGATGATGCCCATTCTGATTGGTGTGAGATGATATCTCATTATAGTTTTGATTTGCATTTCTCTAATGATTAATGATGTTGAGCATTCTTTCATGTGTTTGTTGGCAGTCTGTATATAGAATATTTTTAATCACAGTTTCAATTTCAGTGCTTGTGATTGGTCTGTTCATATTTTCTATGTCTTCCTGATTCAGTCTTGGCAGTTTGTGCATTTCTAAGAATTTGTCCATTCCTTCCAGGTTGTCCATTTTGTTGACAAAGTGTTGCTTGTAGTAATCTCTCATGATTCTTTGTATTTCTGCAGTGTCACTTGTTACCTCTCCTTTTACATTTCTATTTCTATTGATTTGAGTCTTCTCTCTTTTTTTCTTGATGAGTCTGGCTAATGGTTTATCAATTTTGTTTATCTTCTCAAAGAACCAGTTTTTTGTTTTTTTGATCTTTGCTATCATTTCCTTCATTTCTTTTTCATTTATTTCTGATTGGATCTTTATGATTTCTTTCCTTCTGCTAATGTTGCAGTTGTTTTGTTCTTCTTTCTCTAATTGCTTTAGGTGTAAGGTAAGGTTATTTATTTGAGATGTTTCTCATTTCTTATGGTAGGATTGTATTGCTATAAACTTCCCTCTTAGAACTGATTTTGCTGCATCCCATACGTTTTGGGTCATTGTGTTTTCATTGTCGTTTTTTTCTAGGTACTTTTTGATTTCCTCTTTGATTTCTTCAGTGATCTCTTGATTATTAAGTAGTGTGATGTTTAGCCTCCATGTGTTTGTATTTCTTACAGATTTTTCTCTGTAATTGATATCTAGTCTCATAGTGTTGTGGTCACAAAAGGTACTTGATATGATTTCAATTTTCTTAAATTTACCAAGGCTTCAAATGTGACCCAAGATATGATCTATCCTGGATAATGTTCCATGAGCATTTGGGAAGAATGTGTATTCTGTAATTTTTGGATGGAATGTCCTATAACTATCAATTAAGTCCATCTTGCTTAAAGTATCATTTAAAGCTTGTGTTTCCTTATTTATTTTCATTCAGGATGATCTCTCCATTGATGAAAGTGTGGTGTTAAAGTCCCCTACTATGATTGTGTTACTTTCGATTTCCCCTGTTATGGCTGTTAGTATTTGCCTTATATATTGTGATGCTCCTATGTTGAGTGCATAAATATTTTACAATGGTTATATCTTCTTCTTGGATTGATCCCTTGATCATTATGTAGTGTCCTTCTTTGTCTCTTGTAATAGTCTTTGTTTTAAAGTCTATTTTGTCTGATAAGAAATTTGCTACCCCAGCTTTCTTTTGGTTTCCATTTCCATGGAATATTTTTTTCCATCCCTTCACTTTCAGTCTTTATGTGTTCCTAGGTCTGAAGTGGGTCTCTTGTAGACAGCATATATACAGGTCTCGTTTTTGTATCCATTCAGCCAGTCTATGTCTTTTGGTTGGAACATTTGATCCATTTACATTTAAGGTAATTATCAATATATATGTTCCTGTTTCCATTTTCTTACTTGTTTGGTGTTTATTATTGTAGATCTTTCCTTCTCTCATGTTTCATGCCTAGAGAAGTTCCTTTAGCATTTGTTCTAAAGCTGGTTTGGTGGTGCTGAATTCTCTCAGCTTTTGCTTGTCTGTAAAGATTTTAATTTCTCCATCAAATCTGAATGAGATCCTTGCTGGGTAGAGTAATCTTGGTTGTAGTTGTTTCTCCTTCATCATTTTAAATATGTCCTGCCACTCCCTTCTGCCTTGCAGAGTTTCTGCTGATAGGTCAGCTGTTAGCCTTATAGGGATTCCCTTGTGTGTTATTTGTTGTTTTTCCCTTGCTGCTTTTAATATTTGTTCTTTGTGTTTAATTTTTGATAATTTGACTAATATATATCTTGGTGTGTTTCTCCTTGGATTTATCCTGTATGGGACTCTCTGTGCTTCCTGGACTTGATTAACTGTTTCCTTTCCCATATAAGGGAAATTTTAAACTATAATCTCTTCAAATATTTTCTCAGTCCCTTTCTTTTTCTCTTCTTCTTCTGGGACCCCTATCATTCGAATGTTGGTGGGTTTAATATTGTCCCAGAGGTCTCTGAGACTGTCTTCAATTCTTTTCATTCTTTTTTCTTTATTCTGCTCTGCAGTAGTTATTTCCACTGTTTTATCTTCCAGGTCACTTTTCCATTCTTCTGCCTCAGTTATTCTGCTATTGATCCCTTCTAGAGAATTTTTAATTTCATTTACTGTGTTGTTCATCACTGTTTGTTTGCTTTTTAGTTCTTCTAGGTCCTTGTTAAACGTTTCTTGTATTTTCTCCATTCTATATCCAAGATTTTGGATCATCTTTACCATCATTATTCTGAATTCTTTTTCAGGTAGACTGTCTATTTCCTCTTCATTTGTTAGGTCTGGTGGGTTTTTGTCTTGCTCCTTCATCTTCTGTTTGTTTCTCTGTCTTCTTATTTTGCTTAACTTACTGTGTTTGGGGTCTCCTTTTCGCAGGCCACAAGTTCGTAGTTCCCGTTGTTTTTGGTGTCCATCCCCAGTGGCTAAGGTTGGTTCAGTGGGTTGTGTATGCTTCCTGTTGGAGGGAACTAGTGCCTGTGTTCTGGTGGATGAGGCTGGATCTTGTCTTTCTGGTGGGCAGGTCCACGTCTGGTGGTGTGTTTTGGGGTGTCTGTGGCCTTATTTTGATTTGAGGCAGCCTCTCTGCTAATGGGTGGGTTTGTGTTCCTGTCTTGCTAGTTGTTTGGCATAGGGTGTCCTCCACTATAGCTTGCTGGTCGTTGAGTGGAGCTGGGTCTTGGCATTGAGATGGAGATCTCTGGGAGATTTTTGCCATTTGATATTATGTGGAGCTGGCAGATATCTGGTGGACCAGTGTCCTGAACTTGGCTCTCCCACCTCAGTGGCACAGCCCTGATGCCTCTCTGGAGCACCAAGAGCCTATCTTCCACACGGCTTAGAATAAAAGGGAGAAAAAAAAGAAAGAAAGAAAGAAGCAAATAAAATAAAATAAAGTAAAATAAAATAAAATAAAGTTATTGAAATACAAAATAATTATTAAGAAAACAAAATTTTTAAGTAATAAAAAAAAAACAAATAGACAGACAGAACCCTAGGACAAATTGTAAAAGCAAAGCTACACATATAAAATCACACACAGAAGCATACACATACACACTCACAAAAAGAGAAAAAGGGAAAAAAAAAATATAAGCTGGGAGCTCTGGCTCACTCAGGCTCTGGGGAAGAATGGGTACGGATGCGGGGCGAGCCTGCAGTGGCAGAGGTCAGCATGACGTTGCAACAGTCTGAGGTGTGCTGTGTGCTCTGCCAGGAAGTGGTACCACTTTGCCACCTCCTGATTACTTCTGCCCATCATTTGTTTACAAGTCTATCTCCCTCATCTGACCTCCTCCTTATTCCCATCACACCCCAATAACCTCATAGTGTCAGGAGAACATTCACCATCCAAGACACGTCCAAGACAAGTTCAATAAAATTTATCTGACTCCCCTCCTGCCCCTCAGATCCATAATCCTGTGGTTCTAGAGTGAGAATCCAGCCACATCCCTCCACTTACCCACTTCTATGAATCCCTCAGGCCTTTGGGGGGTGCTGAAAGCCTCGTATGTCTGGACTCTGCCTCACACCCCAGCTGCATCTCTTCCTATGCCCTCGTCGCGGTCCCTTGGTTCCCAATCACCTACAGTTCTTCAGAGATGTGCCAAATATGGCAGAGTCGAGGTAAAGGGAGAGATATCCCACACTGTATGGGTGGGTAGAGAAAAGCCTTAAAAGACAGGCAGAAAGGAGCACAGCTCTTTCTATTTGCAATCAGATCCCATTTTAAGCAGTTTTTTATCTAAATGGCTTATTCATTCACAAGCATTTACTGAGCACCTAGTGTGTGCCAGGACAAGGGCTAGGAGATGAGTGGTAAGCTGTGTCTTTCCCCCTAAGGGTCAACGTGGGGTAGACATTGAATTGGAAGCAGTAACACAATAATGTGACTCAGGATGTTGGGAACTTAGATGAGGGGAAATTAAGTCTGCCTTGGGGTTGGGGAGACGCTCAAGGAGGTCCTCCCATAGGAAATGCTACTGGGATTGTGTGTAAAATGATGAGGAGGTGGAGGATGGGGGGAGCCCTATGGTGCTTAAATACATAGGAAGCTGTTTGCAGCATTCAGGAAAGAGCAAGCACAAAGAAGAAATCTCCCCGTTGAACACTTTCCTTGGCTCGGTTTCCTCAACTTGCTTCAAGAAGATTCCATGAAAAAGACACCATGAAATTCCATGGGAAAAAAAGTCCTTCGTGTGAGATTCCAATTAACAGCACTTACACACCTGAAAACACCCACCAGGCACTACTTTAATCATCCCTAAGCTTCACAATGTGACCCACTTCCAACAAGGCCCACAAACACCTCTCCATCCTCCACCTCTCTCTCCCTGTGGTCAGCTTACATCAATGCCTGGCTGACCTTGGAAGCCTCATTTTGACAACGGGTCCCTGAATGACTCCATGGAGTAAGCCTCCCTGTGTCTGCCCTGTCACTGATCAGACCTCCTGTGAGGCTGAAATAAATGTTGGTTGTGATAAGCCACTAAGAGAGCAGGGTTTTCTGTCTATCCACTACCATTATCTTTAAAAGACACATGGGAAAAGTCCAGAAGAGCATAAGGAAAAAGTAAAATCTATGCAAGGACTGTTGGAGGGTATTTGGATAACTTTCACTGGCATACATAATTGCCGCTCTGCATACATATGTTTTTCTGAAGAAAGAGTCCATGACATTTACTAGATTTTCCAGTGGGGTCAGAGATCCAAAAATGCTGAGCTTCACTGTCTTACATTATCTCATTTAACCATGTAAGTTAAGCATTATTGAGGCTTTTGGTCTAAATGTACTGAGCCAGTTCATTCATTGATTCACTCAGCACATATTTACTGAGCATCCTTTCTGCTCCCATCACCCTCTGTGCTCTTGGAATATGCTTTAGAGCAGGACAGTCCAGTCCTTGTGGAGGTGCGCAAGAGAGGTGGCAGTGCTGGAGGGCCATGGCCTGGGGGTGTGCCAACTCTGGAGGTGAGGGAAGGCACTCTGGAAAGGGAGATTTAGCTGTGACCCATTCAAACCTGGGCTGGAAGGGTGCTGCCTGCTGAGGGAAGGGCCCATGTGGATGCTTAGCAGCAGGAGAGCAACCAAGGCCATCAAGAAGCCAGGAGTCTCTGTGCAGGAACCTGAAGCTCTAGGGAAGGGCAAGGGGCCAGGGAGGTGGCAAGGCTGAGCCATGGAGGGCCCCGTGGGCTATGTAACAGCCCATGCTCACTGAGAGGCAGAAACCATGCAGGAGGGTCCTATGACCCAAGGCTTGTGCCATTACTTCAATAATTCACTCAACAAACCAGCCGTGAGCCCCTCAAACCCCAGAGAGTGGTCAGTGGAGGCACTCTCCAGGTGACCCTGTCACCCAACATGCATTCACATGGGCACATTGTCATGTCCCACCCCAGGACCAGCTTGTCCCAGCGGCCAGCCCCAAAGTGACTCATCAGCATATCTGAGGTGCAATAAGTACGAGTGAAACAGCCAGAACTTAATTCATAAGTGGCACCTTTTATCTCCATTCTCCTGATCATGGAGAGCAAGCAACAGCAGCCTGTAGGACTGTGTCTGTCTGACTGTCAGGGCTGCCACTCAGCTGATCTGATGTCTCAGTGCCTGTGTGAAATGGAAAATTGTCCCATTAAGAAGATTGTGCAGAAGTCACCTGTCACCAGCATTTTCCCATTGCAGTGATGTCTACTCACCACCTGCCATTAAAGTCATCCTGTAAGGGAGAAAAGCTAAGGTGCCAGGAGCACTGCATGGTTACAGTAAATTTAACGAAGGGAGCAAGGCCCAGTTTTTAAAATGAAAATACAGCAGGCTTCTAATGAAAAATAAGATTGTAGAGAATATTATCTTAATTGAAATAAGTTGTGTCTACATAGTTTTGTGTGTATGTATATCTAATTAATATTCAGAGATCAATTTACCTATTATTTTCTTCTCCATATATTGCTTGTTATTTCCAGTTAATGATTCATATCTGACCATTATGGAAAGATGATTCCGAATTGTACGTAATGAAAATTTAACCCTATCACTGAGGCATATGACATATACACACTGATACATATACACACATGTACATATGTATCTATACACATATATGACACATACCCATATATGGTGATGGAGTATTAAAAAATGTTTATGATTTTAACTGCTCAAGATTACAGGAGATTTTAGTTTTCTTCTTTCTTTTGACCTCATTTTTTGCTATGTAAATGCATTTACTTTGTAATAGAAATTCATTCAGAAACAATAGACTTATCTATTCATTGGAGAAAATTTGGAAAAATCATAAAACCATAAGTAAGAAAATTTAAATCATTCATGATTCCACCAGCCAGAAATAACCACTTCGGAGACTTTGGTTCATTCTTTCCAAAAAAATTTTTCTTTATATGAGAGTGTGTGTGAGTATGTGTTCGTATACAGAATTATATACTTATACTGAAAAAAAATTTTTTTAGGTTTTTAACCTTTTTTTTCTCTTAATAAAAGGTTTTATCATGTCATTAAAAATTCTAAAGAAAAAAAATACAGCAGGCTTCAAATCCTGCCACAATTTGAAGCCTTCCCATCAACAGAGCCTCTGAAGAGAGAACCAAGTCACTTGAACTCCAGCCCCCTCACCAGTTACTGGTTGGCCAACCCAGCTTGCCTAGTGCCTCCTCCTCTTGCCTGCTATGCAGTGAATTGACAAAATGGCACTGTTTTAATAGCAGATATTATCAGCCTGCCAGAATCTGAATTAATGCAATGAAGATGTCAGGTGAAACTCTCCACTGACATTGATAAAAAGCAAATTTGAAAGCTCTCCCCAAAGAACCAATAAGTAAGCAGTTCAGGTCATAGTTGGTGAGGCAAGCACCTGGACCCAGCCATGTGGTCATCTCATGCTGTCCCAGAAAGCTAAGCCCGACACTGAGGTGTGGGTGTCCCAGAGCCAGAACAACTGGTTATCCATGTGAAGAAATGAGCTTGGATTGCTACTGAACACTCTGCTGAAGTGTCTATGCCAGGTAGATTAAAGACATAAATGTAAAGAGGAGACTGCTAAACATTTAAAAGATAACACAGGAGAATGTCTTATGACTTTGGGATAGGAAAGGACTTCTTTCTTTCTTTCTTTCTTTCTTTTTTCTTTCTTTCTTTCTCTTTCTTCCTTCCTTCCTTCCTTCCTTTCTTTCTTTCTCTCTTTTTATTGAAGTATAGTTGATATACAATGTTGTGTTAATTTCTGCTGTACAGCAAAGTGGTCCAGTTGTACATATATACACATTCATTTTTTATATTCTTTTCCATTATGGTTTATCATAGGATACTGAATATAGTTCTCTGTGCTGTACAGTAAGACCTTGTTGTTTATCCCTTTTACATATAAAAGCTTACATCTGCTAATCCCAGCCTCCCACTCCATCCCTCCCCAGCCCCCTCTCCCTTGGCAACCACCAGTCTGTTCTATATGTCCGTGATTCTGTTTCTACTTCATGGATAGGTTCATCTGGGTCATATTTTAGATTCCACATATAAGCGATATCATATGGTATTCATCTTTCTCTTTCAGAAAGGACTTCTTAAACAAGACATAAAATGCACAAACCATAAAAGAAAGATGGATAATTTTAACTACATTAAAGCTAGGAAAATCTGTACATCAAATGACTTCACAAAGAGAGAGAAAAGGCAAATCATAAACTAGGAAAATATGCTTGCAACATGTATAACTGAATTATCATTGAGCATATACAAAGAATTCTTCTGATTTAATAAGGAGAAGGCTAACAAGCTCCCCAAAAATATGGGCAAAATACATGAACAGGCATTTTTCAGGAAGAAGACAACTATGACCCATAAGCACATGAAAAGTTGTTCAACCTCATTTGTAAACAAAAACTGGTACATTGGAACCATAAGAAAATACCATTTCACATTCGCGAGTTTGGAAAACTTAAAGAGCTGAAACTTCCAAGGATGTGAGTTTGCAGGAACTCTTCTTCACTGCTGCTGGGTGTCATTTGGTCCAGCCAAGGCAGAAGTAAGTTGAAGATGCAAAAGTCTCTTCAAAATATACCAAGATCAGCAGTGCTCACAGACTCTATACTTTTACACTATTTACACCCTTGGAAATTATTGAGGAAACTAAAGAAGTGTATGTGGATTCTAGCTATCTATTGATGTTTATACCATATCAAAAATTAAAACTAAGAAAATTTTAAATGTGTATTCATTTATTTTAAAATAGCAATAATAATCCCATTTCATGTTAGATAATATTTTAAGTGTATTTTCCCAAAACATAATTTAGTAGAAAAGTGGCATTGTTTTATATTTTGACAAATCCTTTTTAATGTCTGATTTAATAGAACACAGCTGGGTTCTCATGTCTGCTTCTGTTGTGATATATGTGATACGTGTTTTAGTTGGACTATGAGAAGAAAATCCAGCCTTTTGCAGATAAGGAGTTGGTAAAGGAAGGAGTTATCTTTCAGATAACTGTGGATATTCTTTCTTGGTATTATATCAAAACTTGATCAATGACTGTTCCTTAAAGATTAGCTGTAATGTGGAATCTGAAACTGCACCAGTGAAACTTTCATACTCAGTTACATTAAAATCCACTGGCTTGTCTTGCACTTTGAATGTCTCCCTTAACCATGTGTGACTCTGTAACATTGTGCATCAGTCATTTGGAAAATGACTGAGTCCCTGAGTTGTGCAGAATTTCCAAATGCACACTTATGAGAGAATGGCAGTGAAAAGGGCAAATAATATTTTAGCATTATTATGAAAATGGTTTGACCTCAGAAACCCCCTGAAAGTGTTTTGGGATCAACAGGTATCCCCAGACCAACTTTGAGAACCATGCCATCCAGAAACTGCTGCAGGTGTGCACCAGGCAATACCACGCACCGGAAAGTTCACCGAGGCAGTGTTATGATAGGAAAACATGGCAATGAACCAAATGCTCACCAAAACTGCAACAGAAAAATGAACTGTGGTAAATGCACACAATAAGATACTGCACAAAGTAAGACAAAGCAAACAGCTACAGTTATATCCATCAACATGGATGGGTCTTCAACATGTAATAATGAGCAGAAGAAGGGAATCACAAGAGAATACTTAGAATTAGGACTATTCCAGGTCCTCAAAGTTCAAAAACAGACAAAAATTAAGCAATGTAGGGTAGGGGTGCACACATGGGAAATGTAAGGGTTATTTATTAACACAAAGATCTGGATGGTAGACACATTTCCTGAGGCGGGAGGGGACGGCAAATGTTAGTAATCTTCTACCTCTTAACCTGTGGCAGTAAGTACATGAGCATCTGTTTTAGCATTAGTCTTTTTTTTTTTAACACCTTAGAATTTTTTTTATACTGATTGAAAAAACTATTATTTAGGCATCCTTTTATAATATATCAGTAAAAAAGTTAAATATAATATAATATATCAGTAAAAAGCATCCTTTTATAATATATCAGTAAAAAGTTAAATATAATATATCAGTAAAAAGCATCCTTTTATAATATATCAGTAAAAAGTTAAATATAAGCTAAATAAACGGGAGGGGACGGCAAATGTTAGTAATCTTCTACCTCTTAACCTGTGGCAGTAAGTACATGAGCATCTGTTTTAGCATTAGTCTTTTTTTTTTTAACACCTTAGAATTTTTTTTATACTGATTGAAAAAACTATTATTTAGGCATCCTTTTATAATATATCAGTAAAAAAGTTAAATATAATATAATATATCAGTAAAAAGCATCCTTTTATAATATATCAGTAAAAAGTTAAATATAATATATCAGTAAAAAGCATCCTTTTATAATATATCAGTAAAAAGTTAAATATAAGCTAAATAACTTTGTTCACGTATTCCTAAAATTTCTCACGTTTAGAGTCCAAATCTTCTGAATCTTTTTTTGGCTCAGAGTTGTAAACTTTCCCAATTTTCCACACAGTGTTGTTCTTTACCATCAAAAGTAATGGTGATATAGCATTTCTTAAAAGAGTGCTCCATTTCTGTCTCCAGGATTTTCTTCCAAGTAGCTAACACCAATTCTGTGAGTTTTGGTAGCATTAGTCTTTAAACTGTGCTTGTGTTTTTTTCACTCTTTTGTATAAATGGTACATTTCATAATAAAAAATAAACAGTTACGGATGAGAGAGGAAAAGAATAAAAAATGAGAGAAGACAGATGAAGGTAATTTGCTGAGAACTGCTGCTCTCTGAGCCTGTTTCAAAATGTGAACTGTCTTCACGGACAGTTGTCCCCTTTATCTGGGTCATCCTGCTAAGTAAGCCATTAACAAACCTATGGACCTTGCTGTTTCCAGGATAATAGACTCTTTGGCAAATGAGCCCTTTCTCAGGAATCCTGCTCTGACCTGGCTCTGGTCCTCTGAGTCAGAGCCTGCCCCACTGGCACAGGGCATCTGGGTCTCCCCTGCCTTCCTGTGAGCTCCCCAGGGCAGGACTCACACCACACCCAGGGTCCCTACAGAGCGGGGCTGCTTTTGCTGTGCCCGGCAGCCCGTGTCAAATGCCAGCAGATGAATGGTGATGAGGCTTCAGAGGAGAGACAATGCTGCTGCCGGGGGAGCAGGTACACACTCTCACCCCTCGCATCTCGACACTAGCTCCACGAGGCAAGGCCTGCAGAGCCCTCCCGTGCCCAGCCTCTCTCTCCTCACTCCTGCCAGGCAGGACACTTGTCTTCACCTGAGCTGGCCATCGCCTGGGCCCTCTCCTTCCTCCCACCTCCCCTGGATCTGGCTGCCTTCAGTTCTCAGTCAGTTGTCACCTCTTCCAGGCAGCCCTCTTTGTGCCCCGCCTCCCCACACTTCTGTCTATCCCAGCAAGTTACAGACAACATGGAAATGTCCTCATCTGTCCCCTCTGTGCCCTGATCTCCCCTATGCTAAGCATAGGGTCTGGCAGGGAGTGGGTGTGAAATCGTTTTTGAATGCCCCAAGGAATGGAGGAGCCCTTGTCTCCCCTGGTCTTGCCTGGTCAAGTCCTGGCAGAAGGATGAAGGACATGTGACCTGCTCATCCCCCAGGGAACTGGAAGCCCAGCCAGCAGGCTCTGTGGGGGAGGTGCTGAGAAGGCCAAAAGCCACCTGTGCTGTCCCCAGTTAAGTTATGTGGCCCTGACCTATAGAGGCCACAGACCAATAATTTGAGATCAGATCTCCCAAAGACTGCCCAGGCGGCCTGCCAGAGCAGCCAGAATCCCAGCTCACCCTCTCTGAGCACACCATGCCTGTGTCAGGAAGACAGCCACCCCCAGGCGCTCAGGGAAACAGACACACGGCCAGCCCATGGGGGCAGGGCAAAGACACCCCAGGGGACCTCACCTCCAGGGTCAGTGCCAGACCACATACATGGGGCTGCTCTGAGCACAGTCTCCATTCTCCTCCTCTCTGGTGTGGATCAGAACACAAGCAGCAGCTTCTCAGATGCAGAAACGGGATGGTTAATTTTATGTGTCACGTTGGCTGGACCAAACATTATTCTGGATGCTTCTGTGAGAGTGTTTTTGGATGAGATTATCATTTTAATCAGTGGGCTTGAGTAAAGCAGATTGCGCTCCACCGTGTGAGTGGGTTCCTTCTGATCAGCTGAAAGCCTGAACAGAACAAAAGACTGCCGTCCTCCAGGGAAGAGGGGATTTCTCAGCAGGCAGTCTACAGACTTGGACTACAGTAGTGGCTCTCACTGGTCTCCAGCCTGCTGGCCTGCTCTGTAGGTTTTGGACTTACCAGCCTCCGTAAGCACATGAGCCAATTCCTCAAAATGAACATCTTTCTAAACATACACGCACATCCTGTTTGCTCTATTTCTCTGGAGAACCCTGACCAATACAAAGATCTATTTGCCAGGATCTCAGGGCCAGGAGCAGCCTCTCTGGGCCTGAATTGCTCACCTGTTACATGGGGGTAAGAACGGTCTCATGGGGGTTCCTGAAAATTAAATGAGCAAGCAGGCATAATGTGATGTGGCTCACAGGGGCATGCAGTGAATGTCAGGGGGAGACGGGGGAGCGGAAGAGAAGTATGAGAATGGGAGAAAGATGGAGAGGAAAAAGATGAGAAGCCCTTCCCAGAACTCGGGAGGAACCCTGAGGGGGGTTCCCCGCCCTCTGCCTGCAGCAGCCCTCTCCCCTCTGCCCAGTGTATGATCACCGCTCTTCCCAAAACAAAGCTGCCTGGCTTTCCTCTTGGGAGAGTGAGGAGGAATCCTCATACTGCAGAGGCTGATGAATCCCCAATGGTAAATGGAAGACCCAGGGCCCCATTAATGTCCAAATAGCTCACTGCCTTACATCCCCAAGTAAGGGATAAAAGCCACCTCATTTAACCCCTAAGTGGTGCCTTGAGAGGCCCCTGGAAATGATTTCAATGTGAAGTGATGTTCCTAGACAACAGGGTGGGGTGAGAAGGGAGCAGGAGGCTGGGGTTGAGGACACAGAGCAGCAGCCTGCAAAGGCAATGTCACGTGTGGACACAGCCACCTGAGCACAGGCATGTCAACCGCCTGGTCAAGCCCCTGCTCTGTACCTTGGCTGTCATACAATCCTACACTTTCTAACTGACATATTAGCAAGGTCACTTTCCACGTCATTAAATATTCCTGAAAAACTTGATTGTAAAGGCTGCATAATTAATCATCATCTAAACGTAGTATAATTACTATACCCATTTCTCTATTGTGGGATTTGTTCATCATTTCCAATTTTTTACTATTATAGATGATGCTGCAGTGAAAATTCAACATTCATAAATCTTTGATTACATCTTTGATTATTTCTTTAAAATAGAGCCTGAACTGAGGGTTATTGAGTCTAAGAGTTATCATGTGAAGTTTTTGTTAAATAAAGCCAAGCAGCTTAAAAGAAAAGGTCATTATCCATATACACTCTCACAGTTGTGCTTGAGAAAATCCTTTATATCGTACCTTTATCTTTTTGAGAGGCAAAATATTGTATTCTTTTAATATTTTCTTATTATTGAAGGAGGACATTCCCCGTAAGCTGCAAAGCAGTGGTTTGCTTTTGTGCTCTGTTGTTTTCACTTCATTTTTACATCCTCTGTTCACTGATCAATATGGGATTTTTACGTGTTAAAAAATACTACTTCCTTCCAAGTGTACCACAAATACTTATATTCAGTGTGCACTTGCCTTTAAGTTTTATTTATTTAAGTTTTACTTATAAAATTTTCTTTTAATTTCTATATACCTAAATCTTACCGTATTCTTTATGCCTTTGGTGCTGTGCTAGTAAAACTTATCCCGGCACAGATGATTGTGTAAAATATTCACCTACATAATCTCTGGCTGCTCTCTGACCACCCCAGCTGCTCAGCACCTCTCCTCCAGGGTGCAGACCTCTGTGGAACTGAGCTGGCTGGACACATTGTCCTGGTGGTAATCCCAAGTTTTTCTTTTAACGTGGCCCTAAAAATTGGGCCAGTTTTTAAAGCTTAATGTTGAAAGAATTAGGCTTACAAAGATGATTTCACTCAAAAATATATTTATATTCCAATCAGATAGCCTTGAATTCATTGATATAACAAGTTTCTACGTTACCTGTCACAGGAGCAGGGTAGAGTTACATGATTATAACCCATCTTACTGACTGCCTGTAGGCTCTGACTTTCCTATGCCCATCCCATAGGCAGGCCTGGGCCTGATCATTCAAAACTATGTACAAGTCCTTGATCTGAGCCAGGGGCTGTGCTTTGCACTGAAGGTGGAAAAGCATGTGCAGATGGCACCCGGCCACAGAGAGCATCCACTCTGCTAAGGGGAGTGAGTCACCACAGACTGGGGTGGGAACCAAGTGGAAAAAAAGAAACTGGAACGAGGCTGAGTGGGTGGTCAGGAGACCACCTGGGATGACACCTGAAGAACAAAAGGAGAGTCCTTCACAAACAGCCAAGGGAAAGTGTCCAGTAAAGGCAACCTCAGAGTTCCCGGGAAAGGATGAGGTCAAGTTCAGGCACAGGTCAGGTGAAGACGTGGCAGGTAGAGCTGCAGGGCAGACAGGAGCAGGGCCTGAGTTAGATCTGTCACAAAAGTCTGGGCATCGATGAACATTTTTAAGCCTAGAAGTTGCACGATCTGATTTATATTTTCCAAAGATGACTTAGGCAGCTGTGTGGAGGTGGATTGAAGTAGGGCACAAGGAGAGGAAGAGAGAACAAAGGGTTTATTGGCTCAGAACAGTGAGAAATGGTGATGCCTTCAAAACACAAGGTAAAAAGAACAAGATTTTCCACTTGCATCAATGTAACAGATGAAATAAACCTTCCTCCCATCACAAACAAAAAGAAGTAGTGGGTGATATGTAATAAAACATATTTTTTAAGCAATGGTGAATTTAAATGAGCAAGTAAGGGAAATCCTCAGAAAGAAAAACATGGTGACTAAAAATTAAGTTGATAAGTAGGTGAGTTAATTCTATGGCTGCCAGGGCCAGGGGCAGCAGGAGTGAAGATGGCTGCCTATCTTGATAACCTAGGAGATTGGATTTTAACAATCATGAAGGAATAGAAGGCAAAGCTTTGGGCATTAGCTTGATGAGGAGTTGGGACTGAGAAGCTCTATATATGTAGTTAGAACCTTGGAGGGGGTATAGCTTCAGGGTAAAAAAAAAGAAAGAAAAGAAACTTGAGAAAATGTATCTTCAAAGCATAAAAAGACAAGGAATTTTGTTATATTGGTCTAAACACTCCCCTGAGAATTTCTAACCATTTCCCTGCCTTTGTGCATGTTTAAGGTTGAAATTTATACTACTTGTGCTGTCTGAGGAACTCTAAGCCAGGAAATAAACATAAAAGTGGTCCCCAGAAGATTATGTCCCTGGAAACCACCACAGCCACAAGGAAGAATTTTCTCTGGGGGAATATGCCATCAACCTGGGCTCCACAGAGCCCCTGTGGTAGACAGAATTCTAACTTGCCCTAGGATTTCTATCTCTAATGTGTACACACAGCTTCTCCCAGCTATTCAATCATACACGAATCTACATGCTGCTGGGAAGAGATGCTGCAGCTATAACCAAGACCTGACCCAGTTGACAGTAAGAAAGGGCTATTATCCTGGGTGGACCCTTAATCAGGGGAGCCCTTATCGAAGGATGGGGTTCTTCCTGGAAAAAGGGATTCAAAGGGAAAGAGATTCAATGCATGAGAAATTCTCCATTGCTGGTTTTGAAGAAAAGGGCCACATGGCAAGGAATGGGGGCAGCCTCTAAATGCCGAGAGTCACCACCAGCTGACAGCCAGCAAAGAAACAGAGACTCAGCCCTGCAACCACAGAGAAGTGCATTTCGCCAACAAGCTGAATGAGCTTGGAAGCATCTTCTGCCCCAGAGCCTCAGAAGAAAACTCAGAACAGCCAGCACCTTGGTTTCAAACTGGTGAGACTGAACAGAAAACCCAGACATGCCTTGCCAGACTTCTAACCTTCAGAACTATGCTTGAAATGATATATTTAGCTATGTAAAAGAATAATAAACAGGTATTGTTTGAGTCTCTAAGTGGGTGGTAATGTGTTATCAATAGAGAACTAATACAGGTTTCATTAACTGGAAGTGGGTGTTGCTGTAATTAATACCTAAAAAGTGGCAGTGGCTTTAGGCAGCAGGCAGAGGATGGAAGAGTGTTGAGAAGCATGACCAAAAAAAGCCTCAATTTCAGTGACCAGAGTGTTGGTAGAAATCTGTATTGGGAGCATGCTATAGGTGAGGCTCAGAAGGAAGTGACAAACATGTTATTGGAAATGGAAAGATGGGGAATCCTTACTGTTTATTGGCAGAAACTTGGCAAAATTGTGTCCTGCGGTTAGGTGGAAAGCAAAACTCATAAGCAATAAACTTGGATATACAGCTAAGAAGATTTTCAAGCTAGTGTTTAAGATGCAGCTGGGTTTTTTATCGCTGATTACAGTAAAATGTGAGAGGAGAGATATATATTGAGCGAAGAACTGTTAAACAAAAAGGAACCAAGAGTGGATGATTTGGGAGTTTCTCAGCCTATCCAGGTGTCAAAAGGTGATAAAATTAAGAGATTACTTTCAAAAGCATGGCATAGAGAAAAAGCCACAAGTGCAACTGTACAACCTTTTGTTAAAACCTCAGAAAAATCAAAAAGTCAGAGTATTCAGCCTCACAAAGGGCTCTTTCAAGAGATAAAAATTATGCCTCACAGGTCTTCTCAACCAAACCAGAGAGACTACATCTTCTTTCCTTTGTCCCTCAGCCATCTCATCTGGAACCAGACAGGGAGAAGGGATTATCTCAAATAGATCTGTGGGTGTAATTTCTATCTAATGGGCTGAATCCTAGTGCAATTCACACAAGGCCTACAAGGTTCTGAGGAAGGTTGTTCTGGACAAAATAAATGCCAACTTGGATTAAAGGGAGAAAGAGACTACAAAATCAAAAGAGGCAACTGGACCTGCAGGATCCTAGTAGCAGGAAGCAGGTTGATGAAACAATATAGCTGCAAACATCTGCTACCTCTCATGGAAAAGGAAGGATGACTCAGAGACCAGAGAGCAGAACCAAGACTGCAGAGAGTCGAACCAAGAGAAACAGGATAATTCGGAGGCCTTGAAACCTAAGTGGAGACCACTGGCTGGAATTCACCAAACTGGATTTCAGAACTGCTTTGAAGTGGTGACTCCTCTTCACCTTTCAGTTTCCCCCCTTTTAGACAGGAATGTCTATACCATTATCCTCTCTCTGTCCCATCATTGTATGTTGGGATTACTGGGAAGATAACTTCTCTAGTTTCACAGGCCCACAGATGGGGAGGAAATGTGTCTAAGGAAACTACACCCGGGAGCCTCATCCGCACCTGGGTCTAAGTAAGATGACGAGATTCTGGACTTAGGTTGACTACTTAATGGGAAGGTTTTGGAGGGGATATAAATTGTTGGGGTCCAGAAGGTGGACTATAGTAGGCAGAATTCAAAGACTGCCCTCAAGATTCCCCCCTGAAACTAACTCCCTTCCCATGGGTATGCACAAGACCTGTGAGTGTTATAGAGTCTCAGCCCCGTGATTATGTTACATTACAAGGCAAGTGGGATTTTCCAGTGTAATTAAGATGACTAGTCAGTTGACCTTAAGTCAAAATGGAGATTTTTCATATGGGTCTGACCCATTCACACAAGCTCTATATATCTGGCTCTAGAAGTCAGAGGCAGAGGACATCAGAGATCAAAGCAGCAGGGACACTCCTGCTGACCTTGAAGGAGAAACTCCCATGTTGTGGAGGAGACCACAGGGCAGGAATAGGGCTGAGAGGGGCTCCAGCCAACAGCAGCAAGAAACAGAGCTCTTAGTCCTACAACCACAAGGACTGCATTCTACCAACAGCCTGGATGCACTCAGAAAAGGACGCTGGACTTCATATGAGAATGTCTATGACACCATGATTTCAACCATGTGAGACCCTCAGTAAAGAACTCAGTTGGGCTGTGCTGCACTCCTAACCAGTGGGAAATGTGCGATAATAAATTCATGTTGCTTCCACCCTCTGGGGTGGTGGTAATCTGTTATTCAACAACAGAAAACTAATAAAATCTTCCCCCTGCCAAAATAAAAAGAAAAGAAATGAAAGATGTGCTCCAAACCAAGATTACAAAACACACAGGAAAGAACAATGTTGCTCGTGTGAGAATAAGTATGCATGAGAAAAATGAGTGTTAAACCCCAGGAACATTACATAAATAAACCACTGAACCCAGAAGAAAGGGGTGGGTTGCAAGAAAAGAATAGTGAGCAAGGAAGCTGATAAGCAAATGTGTATAAGTAAAACTAGTTTAGCAGGATTTCACTTTCAACAGAGAAAGGACTTGCCCATTCACCTGAACCAGTTAGAAATGGACAAATGTTTAAAACAGTGGTTTGTAGAACCCTGATGTTAGGCAATGAAGAACAGTGATCATTGGGAGATAGGAAACAAATGAAGTGAGCCCTGTGATTGTCCCAGTTCACTACCTTGAGAGAGTTCCAGGCCCTGGTGCTGGGAGGGGTGTCCAAGACAGAGCCCAGCAGACTGAGAGGATTAGAAGAAACAAGAAGCAGTGCTCACACAGGGCCAGACATAGTGCTTGTTCCCACCAGCCAAGCAGTGAAACATTGTGATTCACTGACACTGTGTGGAGAGCACAGAAGCTCTTACCTCAGTCCTGGGATAAGTAAACTCTAGACTGCACTTCACTCTGGTCCCACCCAACAAATATTAAAAAGCAGACCAACCTGAGTCAGCAGAAGGAAGGAAATAATAAAGACCAGAGAGGAAATAAGTAAAATATAGATTTAAACAAATAGAAAAAAATCAATAAAACCAAGAGCTGATTCTTTGAAAGGATAAACAAGATTAACAAACCTCTAGCCAGGGGCTCGCCAAGAAGAAAAGAGAGAGGGTCCAAATAAGCAAAATAAGAAATAAAGAAGAGAGGTATTTCCCTGGTGGTCCAATGGTTAAGACTCCACATTTCCACTGCAGTGGGCACAGGTTCAATCCCTGGTTGGGGAACTAAGATCCTGAATGCCGTGTGGCATGGGGAAAAAATATTTACAAACCCAGTGTGGTAGACTGAAATAAAGATGAGAAATAACAACTGATACCACAGGAATTAAAAAAACCATAAGAGAATGCATAAACAACAAGGTCCTACTGTATAACACAGAGAAATATATTCAAATTCCTATAATAAACCATAATGGAAAAGAATATTAAAAAATGTATACATATATATATGAATCACTTTGCTGTACAGCAGAAATTAGCACATTGTAAATCAACTATATTCAATTAAAAATATTAAAACTGAAAAAATAAATGATGACACATAAAAAAATTATAAGAGGATACTATAAACAATCATATGCCAACAAATTGGACAACCTAGAAGAAATGGACAAGTTCCTGGAAACATACAGTCCACCAAAACGGAATGAAAAAGAAACAGATAATTTGAACAGACTGATCATTAAAAGTGAAATAGAATTGTAATTAAAAAAAAAAAAAACTCCCTGCAAATAAAAGTTGAGGACTGGGTGGTGTCACTGGGGAATTCTACCAAACATACAAAGAGCTCATACATATCCTTCTCAAACTCTTCCAAAAGATTGAAGAGGAAGGAACACTTCCAAAGTCATTCTATGAAGCCATCACCCTGATATCAAAACAAGGCAAAGACACTACCAAAAAAAGGAAAATTACAGGCAAATATCTTTGATTAATATAGATGTAAAAATCCTCAACAAAATACTAGCAAACAGAATCCAAAAACACACAAGAAGGATTACACACCATGATCAAGTTGGATTCATTCCAGGGTCACAAGAATGCTTCAACATACACAAATCAATCAATATGACACACCACATCAACAACAACAACAAAAAAGACAAAAACCACATGATCATCTCAATAGGTGCAGAAAAAGCATTTGATAAAATGCAACATCCATTCATGATAAAAACTCTCACCAAAATGGGTATAGAGGGAACATATCTCAACATAATAAAAGCCATTTACAACAAACTCACAGTCAGTATAATACTCAACAATGAAAAGCTGAAAGTCTTCCTGCTAAATACTAGAACAAACAAGGATGCCCAGTCTCACCACTTCTATTCAACATAGTATTGGAAGTCTTAGGCACAACAATCAGTCAAGAAAAAGAAATAAAAGTGATCCAAATTGGAAGGGAAAAGGAAAAAGATAAATGTCACAGGTGACATGATGCGCTCTCTCTCTCTCTCTCTCTCTGTGTATGTATATATATATATATATATATGAAAACCCTAAACAAACACTCCACATAAATGCTATTAGAACTAATAAATTAATTCAGAAGGTAGCAAGATTAACATACAGAAATCTGTTGTATTTCTCTACACTAATAATGAAACATCAGAAAGAGTAATACTTTTTTAACCCTATTTAAAGTCACATCAAAAAAAAATAAAATAAAATACTTTGGAACAGACCTAACCAAAGATGTGAAAGACCTATATGCTGAAAACTATAAAACATGGATAAAGGAAATTGAACATGATAAAAAAAAATGGAAAGATATTCCTTGCTCTTGGACTGGAACAATTAATATTGTTAAAATCGCCACACTCCCCAAAGCAATGTACAGATTTAATGTGATCTCAATCAGATTACCCATAACAGTTTACACAGAGCTGGAACAAATAATCCTAAATTTTATATGGAACAATAAAGGACCCAGAATTGCTGAAGCAATTCTGAGGAAAAAGAACGAAGCTGAAGGAATAACAATTCCAGACTTCAGACAATACTATAAAACTACAGTAATCAAAACAGTGTGATATTGGCACAAAAACAGACATATCAATGGAATAGAATAGAGCCTGGAAATAAACCCACACACTTACAACCAATTAATCTTTGACAAAGGAGGCAAGAATATACAATGGAGAAATGACAGTCTCTTCAGAAAGTGGTGTTGGGGAAACTGGACAGCTACACGTAAATCAATGAAGTTAGAACACTCCCCCACACCATACACAAAAATAAACTCTAAATGGCTTAGAGACTTAAATATAAGACATGACACCATAAAATTTTTAGAGGAGAATATAGTCAAAACATTCTCTGGCATAAATCATACCAATGTTTTCTTAGGTCAGTCTCTCAAAGCAAAAGAAATAAAAGCAAAAATAAACAAATTGGACTTAATCAAACTTATAAGCTCTTACAAAGCAGAGGAAACCATAAACAAAACAAAATGACAACCTAGAGAATGAGAGAAAAAATTTGCAAACCATGCAACTAACAAGGAATTAATTTCCAAACTACACAAACAGCTCATATAACCCAATATCAAAAAAAAACCAGACAACCCAATCAAAAAAATGGCAGAAGACCTAAATAGACATTTCTCTAAAGAAGACATCCAGATGGACAACAGGCACATGAAAGGAAAAGATGCTCAACATCACTAATTATTTAGAGAAATACAAGTCAAAACTACAATGAGGTATCAGCTCCCATGCATCAGAATGGCCACCATTTGCAACAATGTGGGCAGACTTAGAGATTATCATACAAAATGAAGTAAGTCAGGCAGAGAAAGACAAATATTATATGATATCATTTATATGTAGAATCTTAAAAACTAGTACAAATCAACTTATTTACAAAACAAAAGCACACTCACAGACATAGAAAACAAAGTTATGGTTACTAAAGGGGAAAGGTGTGGGGGGGGGATAAATTAGGATTAACAGACACACAATACTATATATAAAACAGATACACAGCAAGGATTTGCCGTATTGCACAGGGAAATATATACAAGATTTTGTAATAACCTGTAGTAGAAAGAATCTGAAGCTACACCTGAAACTAACACAATATTATAAATCAACTATAGTTAACTAAATAAATAAGCAAAACCAAAAAGATGAAGCTCTTTTAAGTAACTTAATTGTGTCCCCAAACAAAGCTCAAGAATATTTTTAGGAATACAGGAATATCTAGCTACCAAAAAGGTAAGATTCACAATGTATAGCATCCAATCAAAATGAACAGGATAAAATAACCCAATACAAGTATTTAATCAATTAGTGGAACAGACCCAAGACAGACACAGGTGTTAAAATTAGCAGTCATGACATTAAACTGGTTATTAAAACTGCGTTCTATATGTTATAAAAGTTAAGCATAGACATGAAGCTATAAAAAAGAACAAAATAGAACTCCCTGAGATGAAAACTACCTTGGAGAAGTAAATACTAGTGAACTTGGAGACATACCAAAAACAACTATCTAAAATGGCACAAAATGAGCTTGGGAGTGTTCCTTCCCCTGCAATTTTTTGGAAGAGTTTGAGAAGGATGGGTGTTAGCTCTTCTCTAAAAGTTTGATAGAATTCACCTGTAAAGCCATCTGGTCCTGGACTTTTGTTTGTTGGAAGATTTTTAATCACAGTTTCAATTTCATTACTTGTGGTTGGTCTGTTCATATTTCTATTTCTTTCTGGTTCAGTCTTGGAACATTATAACTTTCTAAGACTTTGTCCATTTCTTCCAGATTGTCCATTTTATTGGCATAGAGTTGCTTGTAGTAGTCTCTTATGATGCTTTGTATTTCTGTGGTGTCCATTGTAACTTCTCCTTTTTCGTTTCTAATTTTATTGATTTGCGTCCTCTACCTCTTTTTCTTGATGGGGCTGGCTACAGGGTTATCAATTTCGTTTATCTTCTCAAAGAACCAGCTTTTAGTTTTATTGATCTTTGCTATTGTTTTCTTTGTTTCTATTTCATTTATTTCTGCTCTGACCTTTATGATTTCTTTCCTTCTACTAACTTTGGGTTTTGTTCATTCTTCTTTCGTTAGTTTCTTTAGGTGCAAGTTTAGATTTTTTATTTGAGATTTTTCTTGTTTCTTGAGGTAAGCTTGTATTGCTATAAACTTCCCTCTTAGAACTGCTTTTGCTGCATCCTATAAGTTTTGGATCATCACGTTTTCCTTGTACTTTGTCTCTAAGTATTTTCTGATTTCCTCTTTGATTTCTTCAGTGATCTCTTGGTTATTTAGTAAGGTATTGTTTAGCCTCCATGCATTTTGTGTTTTTTACATTTTTTCCCCTGTATTTGATTTCTAATCTCATAGTGTTGTGTTCAGAAAAGATGCTTGATATGATTTCAATTTTCTTAACTTTACTGAGACTTGATTTGTGACCCAAGATATGATCAATCCTGGAGAATGTTCCATGTGAGCTTGAGAAGAAAGGGTAATCTGCTGTTTTTGGATGGAATGTCTTATAAATATCAATTAAATCTATCTGGTCTATTGTGTCATTAAAAGCTTGTGTTTCCTTATTAATTTTCTGTCTAGTTGATCTGTCCATTAGTGTAAGGCAAAGATAATTAGGTGGAGAAAGAAAAATATCTATACAAATATTACTGGGAAATGTAGATACCAAATGCAGAAGCAATGAACTTCAATTCATACCTCTCATTATATATAAAAGTTAACTCAAAATGGATCATATATCTAAATACAAAGCTTAAAACTATAAAACTTCTAGAAGAAAACAGAAAAAAGTCTTTGTGAGTTTGAGTTACGCCAAGGATCAGAACACCACATGTAAGCCAAATTTGGTCCCTCCAAATTCCTTCCATAAGAAGGAATTCTATATCTCTAAAGGGCAGTATAAAAGTGTTTAATAAAATAAAAATTTTAAGTGTTTAATAAAATACATAAAAGGAGTGGAGGAGTCAATATGGTGGTGTGGGAAGATGTGGAGTTAGTGTCTCCCCACAACTAGGGTACCTGCTGCCCTATGGTGGGGGACTCTGTACCCCAAGGAAATAGAGTGACCCCAGAGTGAACCACCACTCTACACAGCTTGCAGGATCTTGATTCTTGAGCCCAGAGTTGGACAGAAGCCCCTGCAGTGGGAGCTGCAAGTCTAACCCACTGGACTAACAGAGAACCTCAGATCCTAGGGAATATTCATTGGAGTGAGGTCTCACAGAGTTCCTCATCTCAGCACCAAGACACAGATCTACCCAATAGCTGACAAAGTCCAGTGTTGAAAGCCTCAGATCAAACAACCATTAAACAGGAACACAATCCTGCTCATAAAAAAAAAAAAAATGAGACAGCAAAACAATATGTCACAGATGAAGGAGCAAGGTAAAAACCTACAAGACCAAATAAATGAAAAGGAAATAGGCATTCTACCTAAAAAAGAATTCAGAGTAATGATACTAAAGATAATCCAGAACCTCTGAAATTGAATGGAAGCACAGATTGAGAAAATATAAGAAATGTTAAACAAAGATCTAGAAGAACTAAACAAACAAACAGAGATGAACAACACAATAACTGAAATGAAAAATAACTAGAAGGAATCAATAACAGAATAATGGAGGCAGAAGAACAAATAAGTGAGCTGGAAGACAAAATAGTGGAAATAACAGCTGAGGAGCAGAATAAAGAAAAAAGAATGAAAAAAAAAGAAAAGAATTGAAGACAATTTCAGAGACCTCTGGGACACACTAAATGAACCAACATTCAAATTATAGGGGTCCCAGAAAAAGAAGAGAAAGAGAAAGCGTCTGAGAAAATATTTGAAGAGATTAAAATGGAAAACATCCCTAATATGGGAAAGGAAATAGTCATCCAAGTCCAGGAAGCACAGAGAGTCCCATACAGGATAAACCCGCGGAAAAGCACACCAAGACACATATTAATCAAACTGACAAAAATTAAATACAAAGAAAAAGTATTAAAAGAAGCAAGGGAAAAACAAAAATAGCATACAAAGGAATCCCCTTATGGTTATCATCTGATTTTTTGGCAGAAACTCTGCAGGCCAGAAGGGAGTGGCAGGTTATACTTAAAGTGATGAAAGAGAAAAACCTACAGCCAAGATTACTATACCCAGCAAGGATCTCATTCAGATTCAATGGAGAAGTCAAAATCTTTTCAGACAAACAAAAACTAAGAGAATTCAGCACCACTAAACCAGCTTTACAACAAATGCCAAAGGAACTTCTCTAGGCAGGAAACACAAGAGAAGGAAAGACCTACAAAAACAAACCCAAAACAATTGAGAAAACGGTAAAAGGAACATACATATCCATAATACCCTTGAATGTAAATGGATTAAATGCTTCAACCAAAGGACACAAACTGGTTGAATAGTTACAACAACAAGACCCATATATATGCTGTCTACAAGAGATGCACTTCAGACCTAGGGACACATACAGACTGAAAGTGAAGGAATGGAAAAAGATATTCCATGCAAGTGGGAATCAAAAGAAACCTGGAGAAGCAATACTCGTATCAGATAAAATAGACTTTAAAATAAAGACTGTTACAAGAGATAAATGGGGGCACTACATAATGATCAAAGGATCAATCCAAGAAGATATAACAATTATAAATGTTTATGCACCCAACATAGGAGCACCTCAATACGTAAGGCAAATGCTAACAACCATGAACGGAGACATCAACAGTAACACAATAATAGTAGGGGTCTTTAACACCCCACTTACTCCAATGGACAGATCATCCAAACAGAAAATAAATAAGGAAACACAAGCTTTAAATGACACAATAGACCAGATACATCTAATGGATATTTATAGAACATTCCACCCAAAAGTGTCAGAATACACGTTCTTCTCAAGTGCACATGGAATATTCTCCAGGATAGATCACATCTTAGGTCACAAATCAAGCCTCAGAAAATTTAAGAAAATTGAAATCGTATCAAGCATCTTTTCTGACCACAAGGCTATGAGATGGAAATCAATTACAGGAAAATGCCTGTAGAGCTGAGGCTCAGGTTTCGGTCGGAGCGCAGGGAGAGGACTGAGGTTGGCGGCTTGAACATAGCCTGAAGGGGTTAGTGCACCACGGCTAGCCGGGAGGGAGTCCAGGGAAAAGTCTGCACCTGCCGAAGAGGCAAGAGACTTTTTCTTCCCTCTTTGTTTCCTGGTGCGCGAGGAGAGGGGTTTAAGAGTGCTCTGCTTAAAGGAACTCCAGAGACGGGCGTGAGCCGTGGCTAAAAGCACGAACCCCAGAGACGGGAGCGAGCTGCGGCTAAAAGTGCAGACACCAGGGACGGGCGGGAGACACTAAGGCTGCTGCTGCCACAAACAAGGGGCCTGTGTGCGAGCACAGGTCACAATCCACACCCCTCTTCCACAGAGCCTGTGCAGCCCGCCACTGCCAGGTTCCCGGGATCCAGGGACAAATTTCCTGGGAGAACGCACGGCAGACCTCAGGCTGGTGTAATGTCACGCCGGCCTCTGCCGCCGCAGGCCCGCCCCGCACGCAGTGCCCCTCCCTCCCCCCCAGCCTGAGTGTGCCAGAGCCCCAGAATCAGCGGCTCCTTTAACCCCGCCCTGTCTGAGCAAAAAACAGACGCCCTCCAGCGACCTACACACAGAGGCACGGCCAAATCCAAAGCTGAGCCCCTGTGAGCTGTGAGAACAAAGAAGAGAAAGGGAAATCTCTCCCAGCAGCCTCAGAAACAGCGGATTAAAGCTCCACAATCAACTTGATGTACCCTGCATCTGTGGAATACATTAATAGACAATGACTCATCCCAAATTGAGGAGGTGGGCTTCGAGGGCAAGATCAGTGATTTTTTTCTGCTTTTCCTCTTTTTGTGAATGAGGGCTCTGCCTCTGAGCTAGGACAGTAAACTTCAGGACAATGGTCAACAAGAGACCTCGCAGCTCCACATAATATGAAATGGCGAAAATCTCCCAGAGACCTCCACCTTAACACCAGCACCCAGCTTCACTCAACGACCAGAAACCCTACAAGCCAGAAGGGAGTAGCAGGATATACCAAAAGTGATAAAGGAGAAAAACCTGCAACCAGGACTACTCTACCCAGCAAGAATCTCATTCACATTTGATGGAGAAATTAAAACGTTTACAGACAAGCAAAAGCTGAGAGAGTTCAGCACCACCAACCAGCTTTACAACAAATGCTAAAGGAACTTCTGTAGACAAGAAACACAAGAGAAGGAAAAGACCTATAATAATGAACCCAAAACAGTTTAGAAAATAGGAATAGGAACATACATATCGATAATTACCTTAAATGTAAATGAACTAAATGCTCCCACCAAAAGACAAATATTGGCTGAATGGTTACACAAACAAGACCCTCATATATGCTGTCTACAAGAGATCCACTTCAGACCTAGAGACACACACAGACTGAAAGTAAGGAGATGGAAAAAGATATTCCATGCAAATGGAAACCAAAAGAAAGTTGGAGTAGCAATTCTCATATCAGAAAAAATAAACTTTAAAAATACGGAGCTAGAGGTATCAGGCTCCTTGACTTCAGACTATACTACAAAGCTACAATAATCAAGACAGTATGGTACTGGCACAAAAACAGAAATATAGATCAATGGAACAGGATCAAAAACCCAGAGATAAACCCACGCACATATGGTCACCTTATCTTTGATAAAGGAGGCAGGAATGTACAGTGGAGAAAGGACAGCCTCTTCAATAAGTGGTGCTGGGAAAACTGGACAGGTACATGTAAAAGTATGAGATTAGATCACTCCCTAACACCATACACAAAAATAAGCTCAAAACGGATTACAAATCTAAATGTAAGGCCAGAAACTATAAACTCTTAGAGGAAAACATAGGCAGAACATTCTATGACATAAATCACAGCAAGATCCTTTCTGACCCACCTCCTAGAGTAATGGAAATAAAAACAAAAATAAACAAATGGGACCTAATGAAATTTCAAAGCTTTTGCACAGCAAAGGAAACCATAAACAAGACCAAAAGACAACCCTCAGAATGGGAGAAAATATTTGCAAATGAAGCAACTGACAAAGGATTAATCTCCAAAATTTACAAGCAGCTCATGCAGCTCAATAACAAAAAAACAAACAACCCCATCCAAAAATGGGCAGAAGACCTAAATAGACATTTCTCCAAAGAAGATATACAGACTGCCAACAAACACATGAAAGAATGCTCAACATCATTAATCATTAGAGAAATGCAAATCAAAACTACAATGAGATATCATCTCACACCAGTCAGAATGGCCATCATCAAAAAATCTAGAAACAATAAATACTGGAGAGGGTGTGGAGAAGAGGGAACACTCGTGCATGGCTGGTGGGAATGTGAATTGGTTCAGCCACTATGGAGAACAGTATGGAGGTTCCTTAAAAAACTACAAATAGAACTACTATATGACCCAGCAATCCCACTACTGGGCATATACCCTGAGAAAACCAAAATTGAAAAAGAGTCATGTACCAAAATGTTCATTGCAGCTCTATTTACAATAGCCTGGAGATGGAAACAACCTAAGTGCCCATCATCCGATGAATGGATAAAGAAGATGGAATATTACTCAGCCATAAAAAGATATCAGCTCGGTGCTTTGTGATTGCCTGGAGGGATGGGATAGGGAGGGTGTGAGGGAGGGAGATGCAAGAGGGAAGAGATATGGGAACATATGTATATGTATACCTGATTCACTTTGTTATAAAGCAGAAACTAACACACCATTGTAAAGCAATTATACCCCAATAAAGATGTTAAAAAAAAAAAAACTGTAAAAACACAAATACATGGAGGCTAAACAGTGCACTACTAAATAACCAAGAGATCACTGAAGAAATCAAAGAAGAAATTTTAAAAATACATAGAAACAAATGATAATGAAAACACGACGACCCAAAGCCTATGAGATTCAGCAAAAGCAATTCTAAGAGGGAAGTTTATACCAATTCAATCTCACCTCAACAAACAAACAAAATCTCAAATAAACAATCTAACCCTACACTTAAAACAATTAGAGAAAGAAGAAAAAGGAAAAGTCAGTAGAAGGAAAGAACTCATAAAGAGCAGAGCAGAAATAAATGAAATAGAAACAAAGAAAATAATAGCAAAAATCAATAAAACTAAAAGCTGGTTCTTTGAGAAGATAAACAAAATTGATAAACCCTTAGCCAGACTCATCAAAAAAAAAAAAAAGGGAGAGGTGGCAAATCCATAAAATTAGAAATGAAGAAAAAGAGAAATCACAACTGAAAGTGCAGACACACAAATGATTATAAGAGACTACTATAAACAACTATATGCCAATAAAATGGACAACAACAAAGAAATGGACAAATTCTTAAAAAGGTACAATTTTCTAAGAATGAACCAGGAAGAATTAGAAAAGGTAAACAAACTTATCACAAGTAATGAAATTGAAACTGTAATTTAAAATCTTCCAAAACAAAACTCCAGGACCAGATGGCTTCACAGGTGAATTCTATCAAATATTTAGAGAAGAGATAGCACCAATCCTTCTCAAGCTCTTCCAAAAAATTGCAGAGGGAGAAACATTCCCAAGTTCATTCTATGAAGCCACCATCACCCTGATGCCAAAACCAGAAAAAGATATCACAAAAAAAGAAAATTATAGACCAATATCACTGATTAACATAGATGCAAAAAACCTCAACAAAATACTAGCAAACAGAACCCACCAGCACATTAAAAGGATCATACACCATGATCAAGTGAGATTTATCACAGGGATGCAAGGATTCTTCGATATAAGTAGATCAAACAATGTGATACACCACATTAACAAATTAAGGAATAAAAACCATATGATTGGGCTTCCCTGGTGGTGCAGTGGTTGAGAGTTTGCCTGCCAATGCAGGGGACATGGGTTCATGCCCTGGTCCAGGAAGATCTCACATGCCATGGAGTGGCTGGGCCCATGAGCCATGGCTGCTGAGCCTGTGTGTCCAGAGCATGTGCTTCGTAACGGGAGAGGCCACAACAGTGAGAGGCCCGTGTATCACAAAAAAAAAAAACATATGATCATCTCAATAGATGCAGAAAAAGCTTTTGACAAAATTCAACATCAATTTATGATTAAAACTCTCTGGAAAGTGGGCATAGAGGGAACCTACCTCAACATAACAAAGGCTATATATGACAATCCTACAGGAAACATCATACTCAATGGTGGAAAACTGAAAGCACTTGCACTAGGATCAGGAACAAGACTCTTATTTAAAATAGTTTTGGAAGTCCTAGCCACAGCAATCAGAGAAGAGAAAGAAATTAAAGGAATACAAATTGGAAATGAAGAAATAAAACACTATTTGCTGATGACATGATACTATACATAGAAAATCCTAAAGATGCCAGCAGAAAACTACTAGATCTAATCAATGAATTTGGTAAGGTTGCAGGATACAAAATTAATGCACAGAAGTCTGTGGCATTCCTATATGCCAACAATGAAAAATTAGAAAGAGAAATTAAGGAAACACTCTCATTTACCATTGTAACAAAAAGGATAAAATACCTAGGAATAAACCTGCCTAAAGAGGCGAAAGACTTGTACTCAGAAAACTATAAAACATTGTTGAAAGAAATCAAAGATGACATAAACAGATGGAGAAATATACCATGTCCTTGGATTGGAAGAATCAATATCGTGAAAATGATTATACTTCCCAAAGCAATCTACAGTTCCAATGCAACCCCTATCAAACTACCATGGCATTCTTCACAGAATTAGAACAAAAAATCTTACAATTAGTATGGAAACACAAAAGACCCCAAATAGCCAAGGCAATCTTGAGAAAGAAATGGAGTTGGACGAATCAGTCTCCCTGACTTCAAACTATACAACAAAGTTACAGTAATCAAGACAGTATGGTACTGGCACAAAAACAGAAATATAGATCAATGGTACAGGATAGAATGCCCAGAGATAAACCCATGCACATATGGGCACCTAATTTATGACAAAGGAGACAAGAACATACAATGAAGAAAAGACAGCCTCTTCAATAAGTGGTGCTGGGGAAACCATACCACTACATGTAAAAGAATGAAATTAGAACACTACCTAGCACCATAAACAAAAATATACTCCAAATGGATTAAAGACTTAAATGTAAGACAAGACACAACAAAACTTTTAGAGGAAAACATAGGAAAAACACTGTTTGACATAAATCACAGCAAGATCTTTTTTGACCCACCTCCTAGAGTAACAGAAATAAAAACAAAAATAAACAAATTGGACTTAATTAAACTGAAAAGCTTTTGCACAGCAAAGAAAACCATAAACAAGACAAAAAGAAATCCCTCAGAATGGGGGAAAATATTTGCAACTGAAACAACAGACAAAGGATTAATCTCCAAAATATACAAACAGCTCATGGAGCTCAATATCAAAAAAACAAACAATCCAGTTAAAAAATGGGCAGAAAACCTAAATAGACATTTCACCAAGGAAGACATACAGATGGCTAAGAAGCACATGAAAAGATGCTCAGCATCACTAATTATTAGAGAAATGTAAATCAAAACACAGTGAGGTATCACCTCATGCCAGTGAGAATGGCCATTATCAAAAAAGCCAGAAACAGGGCTTCCCTGGTGGCGCAGTGGTTGGGAGTCCACCTGCCGATGCAGGGGACACGGGTTTGTGCCCTGGTCCGGGAAGATCCCACATGCTGCGGAGTGGCTGGGCCCGTGAGCCATGACCGCTGGGCCTGCGCATCCGGAGCCTGTGCTCCGCAACGGGAGAGGCCACAGCAGTGGGAGGCCCGTGTACTGAAAAAAAAAAAAAAGCTAGAAACAATAAATCCTGGAAAGGGTGTGTTGAAAAGGTAACCCACCTACACTGTTGGTGGGAATGTAAACTGATACAACCACTATGGAGAACAGTATGGAGGTTCCTTAAAAAACTACAAATAGAACTACCATATGACCCAGCAATCCCACTACTGGGCATAAACCCTGAGAAAACCATAATTCAAAAAGAGTCATGTACCACAATATTCACTGCAGCTCTATTTACAATAGCCAGGATGTGGGCTAAGCTAAATGTCCATTGACAAATTAATGGATAAATAATATGTGGTACATATATACAATGGAATATTACTCAGCCATAAAAAGAAACAAAATTGATTTTTAGTGAGGTGGATGGACCTAGAGTCTGTCATACAGAGTGAAGTAAGTCAGAGAGAGAGAAAAACGAATACCGTATGCTAATGCTTATATATGGAATCAAAAAAAAAAATGATACTGATGAACCTAGTTGTAAGGCAGGAATAAAGAAGTAGACATAGACAATGGACTTGATGACATGGGGTGAGAGCACGATGCTGGGGCAAAGTGAGAGTAGCATCGACATGTATACACTACCAAATGTAAAATATTTGACTGGTGTGAAACAGCAGCATGGCACAGGGAGATTAGCTTAATGCTTTGTGATGACCTGGAGGGGTGGGACAGGGAGGGTGGCAAAGAGGCTCAAGAGGGAGGGCATACAGGGACATGTGTATGCACATGGCTGATTCACTTTGTTTTGCAACAGAAACTAACACAATATTGTGAAGCAATTATACTGCAATAAAGATCTATTAATAAGTAAATAAATAAAATAAAAGAAGATTATTCTGAAACTACATGTGGCCTCCAAAGCCTCTCTGGCTCTACACAGAAAACATTTGCCAACCTCTGGCTGAGACAATATTTCTTAGATATCAAACCAAAAGGATTTGTCCATAAAATTAAAAGTTGATAATTTGGACCATATCCAAATTAAGAAATTATTCTCTTTGAAAGACAGTATTAAGTGAATGGACACACAAACCACGACTATTGATGGGTTTTTTTGCTGTGCAGAAGTTTGATGTAGTCCCACTTGATTTTTGCTTTTGTGCTTGTGCTTTTGGTATCATATCAAAAAAAAATCTTTTTCAAGATCAATTTCAAGTTGCTTTTCCCTTATTTTGTTCTAAGAGTTTTATGGTTTGGGTTCTTATGTTTAAGTCTTTAATCCATTTCGAGTTAATTTTTGTGAGCACAGTAGGATAGGGGTCCATTTTCATTTCTTTTATATGTAATTATCCAGCTTTTCCAACCATTTATTGAAAACACTGTCTTTTCCCCATTGAGTATTCTTGGCTTACTTATCATATATTAGTTGATCATATATGCAAGGATTTATTTCTGGGTTCTCAATTCTGTTCCATTGATATATATGTTTACTTTTATGCCATTACCATACTGTTCTGATTACAATTTCTTTCTAATACATTTTGAAACCAGGAATTGTGGTGCCTCCAGCTTTGTTCTTCTTTCTCAGGATTACTTTAGCTATTCAGGGTCCTTAGTGGTTCCATATATACATTAGGCTTGTTTTTTGTATTCTTGAGAAAAATGCCATTGGAATTTTGATAGGCATTACATTGAATCTATAGATGGCTTTGGGTAGTATAAACTTTTAACAATATTAATTCTTCTGATCCATGAATATGGTACATCTTTCCATTTATTTGTGTCTTCTTTAATTTCAAAACTATTAAAGTCTTGTAGTTTTCAGTGTACATGTCTTTCATTTCCTTGGTTAAATTTATTCTTAAGTATTTTATTGTTCTTGATGCTACTGTAAATAAGATTGTTTTCTTTTTTTTTTTTGTAAGTCGAATCAATAAAATTTATTTGTTCCAATGGTAGAGGTACACAATGGAATAATTCAGACCTACTTTATATCTTTTAGTTTAATTTTTGAATTAATTTTTAAAATCAAAATTAAATAGAAAAGTATAGATAGTCCATTTTTAGTGTATCAAAATGCAATTGATTTCTTTATGTTGATTTTATATCCTGCAACTGTACTGAATTTATTTTTTAGTTCTAATAGTTTTTTGGTGGCATCTTTAGGGTTTTCTATTATAATATCTAATCATCTGCATAGAAAATTTTAGTTCTTCCTTTACAAATTGGATGACTTTTATTTCTTTCTGACATGATTGGCCTGGCCAGGACTTTGGGTGTTAAATGGGAGTGGTGAGAGTGGGTACCCTTTTCTTGTTCCTGATATTAAAGGGAAAGCTTTCAAACTTTCATTATTGGCTTTCTTCACTCTCTTTCATCCTTTTTCTTTTTGTTCCTCCAACCAGATAATTTCAAAATATGTTTTTTAACACTCTGCCAAACTTCTCACTTTGTTCATGTATTGTTTTTCTGATTTCATTGAATTGGCTTTCTGTTTTCCTGCAGCTGACTGAGCTTCCTTTAAAACATATTCTGAATTCTTTGTCAGGTAAATCACAGATCTCCATATCTTTGGGATTTGTTACTGAAAAATTATTGTGTTCCTTTGGTGGTGTCATGTTTCTTTGATTTTTCACATTCCTTGAAGTCTTGCATTGTTATCTTTGCATTTGAAGAAGCAGTCACCCCGCCTCCAGTCTTTACTGGCTGGCTTTAGGAGATAAATACCTTCTGTCAGCTCTATTAGGGATTCTGAGGTTTTCTCAGACCTTTTCTATGTGTACACTTGCTCTGCCCTTCTTGGTGCCTCTTGTAGCAGAATTCTTAAGCTTACATGCTTTCTCTCAATCCTGCAAATCCAGACTGGGTGTATTGCTTTCCCTAGGACAGTGCTGAATGCTCAAATTTGTGGTTTCTCCCAAGCCAATGGATTTGGGCATGTGCTCCCTAGCCATCTGCAAAGGTTTGCTCCTGCACTGTTGGGAGCATGCACAAGAGCTTGACACAGGCTGGGAAGGGAGCTGTATTTGGGTGAGATGTTCAGAGCGGTGGCCAGTTGGGAGGATCTGCAGACAAGGCATCCCCAACTTCTCACAGGTGAACCTCCTGATGGTGTCTGTGATACAGCTAGTAGGATCCATGTCCCTTTGATACATTCTGTTCTGAGCCCGGCCTGCTGTTCTTCCAGCTGCTCACTGGCCTCCCAGCTGTGCAGTTTGCAACTCAGTCTTCTGAATGGGGCGAGAGAGAAATGAGACTCTGGCAGCATCCCACACAGCTGGGGAAGCCAGACACTCAGTCATATGCTCTCACTTTCCCTCACAGAAGAAATCACAGGGTTTTCCTGATGGTGAGCTCTGCCACCTTGAGGGAGGAATGACACAGTAAGATTCCAATGTTCCACTTACCCTTTTCAATGTGTCAATGTTGCACTGGGTAGAATGCTCAGAACAATATTGAGTAGAAGTGATGAGGGTAGGCAATCCTTTCTGGTTGCCAATCTCAGGTAGAAAGATTTCAATATTTCACTATTAAATATGATTTTGCTATAGTTATTTTTAAGATACTTTTCATCATATTAAGGAACTTCCCATTTTTTCCTGGTTTGTTAAGAGCTGTTGATATGATCTCACTTGTATGTGGAATCTGAAGAAAACAAACTCCTAGAAACAAGTAACAGGTTGGCAGTGGAAGTAAAGTGTGGTTGGGGAGGTGGGGGTGAGAGAAAGGGTGAAAAGGGTGAATGTGGTCAAAAGGTTTAAACTTCTAGTTTAAAAAAAATAAAGCTTTTGTCACGAAACTTCATCAAGTGACTTTTCTTTATCTGTTTAGATAATCATATGATTACTCTCCTTATTCTGATAATATGGTGAACTGCATTAATTTCCTAGTGTTACACCAATCTTACAATTCTTGAGTAAACCTAAGTTAGTGTGGTATATTTTCCTTTTGTTGAAAATATTTCTTAGGACTTTTTGCCACTATGTTTTTGAGTAAAATTAGCTTTTAACTTTCCTTTCTTTAAATGTCCTTGTTGGGTATTGTCATGATGTTTGTTCTGAGCTCATGATATTAGTTGAGAATATTTTCACTTTTTCTATTCTCTGGATGAGTTTGTATAATATCTGTGTTATTTCTTCTTAAAATGTTATCAAGCAGTTACCAGAAAACCTATCTGAAGTTGTGTATTTATTTATGAGAAAGGTTTTAAGTAAAGACTAAAATTTTTAAGAAATATGAGAAAATATATAATTTCTATTTTTCATGTCATTTTCAGTAAGCCGTTTTTTTCTCTTAGAAATTTATTTCATTTAATTTCCCACATTTATTGACATAAAGTCTTTACAATATTTCTTACAATATTTTCAATGACTTTAGATTCTGTAGTTACATTCTATTTCTCATTCCTGGTATTGGTAATTTTCATTCCTGATGTTGGCCAAACAAATCACATGGCCATGTCCAGCTTCAAGGAGGCTAAGAAGTATCATTGTCTCATGTGCTCAGAAATAGACAGAGCCAGGTATTAGTGAACATAAATAATGTTTAGCACACTCTACTTCCAAGAATATGGAGGTTATTAGAAGGAGAAACCAAGATTCGATCTCCTGAGCCATGCATGCACACAGAGCACTCACTGCCTCCTGGGAAATAAGCAGTATCCCCAGCCAGACCTGATCCCTGTCCTTCTATCCTCTCTAAAACAAGCCACACAGGCTGGTGTGCAGTGGTCTTTCAGGCCTTGCCCTGGCCCTGGGCAGAGGCAACACTACTGGACCCACACACGCCTGCTTTTAGAACAGACAACTCTTAGAATACCTTACATCTTTATTTTGTTTCAAAAGTAACAATCTTCCCTGACAAAGCTGTGCAGTGAGCGAGCCAGTGTTAAACTTATTATAAGAAAATTACTCTTGGTAATGATCTGAACTTTTAAAAATCCATTTTCCATTTCTGAAATGAAATAGCTCAATTTCTCCCCCATTTATTTGTTTCATGGCAGAGATTGGAAATAGTATCAATTTTCTGCCAGCATATTAAAACATGTTTTTATTAACTAGTAATTGCAGTGAGACTTTGGAAATCAGCAACAAAATGTTTTTGGAGAGTTGAATATATATACTTCTGATTTCTTTAATAAAAATTATAACTCTCTATTTACTGTAGTTTATATGTTCATCCACCCTGGTACAGCAGTGCATGGTGGGGGGTTTCTCAACCTTTTCCCAACACATTAATACTGAGAAGCTCAAGGTCATAGATAATTCTAAAGACCATATATTAACCTTACTATAAGGACAATAACTTTTGCAGAATTTCATAAATATGGCATGGGATGACATTGGCTTATTGAAACATAATCTGAACATCTCAACCTGGGAGCCACCATGGAAAAGTGCAAAGGGCCTAGATGTCCGAATCTGACATGCCAGATCCAAATACCAGCTGCTCTCATGTGTTACCTAAGAAACTCTCAGTCTCACTGAGCATTAGTTTCCTTATCTGTATAGCTTCTGAATTTGCTATGAAGATCAATTATGAAAAATGTAAGTCAAATGTCTACCATCACAGTTTCTGGACCACAGTACACACCATAATGGAAATGGTAATGACTATTGTCATTTTCCTTATATGACCCTCTCCAGTACTGGCTGATGAGGAGGGCACAGCCTAAGCGCCTGCTGTTAGGTACTAGAGGGAGGGGAGATTTATCAGTGTTACCCAGAAATTGTCCACACACTTACTTCAGGTCTGTGCCCAATCAAGAAGTGATGCTGACTGCTAAATGGATTTCCCAGAGACCAGAGGGTCAGGCAGTGCTAGGCATGTCCAGTGGGGGAGAAGATATTAATCAGATGGAGTCCTAAGTGCCTATTTCTTCTGCAGAGTCTATGAGAGACAAGTCAGGCATCCTTAGTGACAGTAAAACTCACTTACGGTGAGCTTTGGAGAGATGTGCAAGCAAAGACTTCTGAAGATTTTTCCGAGAGTATTAATGAGGGCTTGGATAGAGGGTGGGATGGGGTCAGCGAAGAGCACCTACAGGGGATCATAGATCAGGCCTGGCTGAGGAGAAGATACTAGCTGAACGTTATAGAACTGGGGTCTATCTGCTGATGGGTTTCCTGAAATCCCCTAAAGGGGAAGAACTCAAGGCCCCTTTGAGGCATCCTGAAGAGGTGGTTGGATTTTCACTGTGCTGGATTCTTCACAAATGCTCTTGGAGTCTTCATACAGCTTCCAGGTTCATGAATCACTCCAAGTGTGGACTCATAAATGTCTGGGCTGGGATGATGCCATATGACTGCTGTGAATACAGGTGTCAGAGTAGACAGATGCAGGGGCTTCATCCAGAAAGAGCACATGTTCCAGAGCCAGACACCTGTGTTGAAACATGTCTCTGCTCACCACCAGCTGTGAGACTGCAGGTTGCATCAACAGATGCTAAATCTAGAGGGAAATTTCTATGAGAAGCAGGATATTTGCATGGGCTTAAAGTGGTCTCTACAGATTGCTTATTAGATGAGTTATAAGGGAAAAAATTGTTAGTATAGAATGGAAAAATGGGACAACACTATGTCCAAGTGATTAAAATTAATATCACCATTGAGGAACAGATGGATTCTGTATGCCTCTATATGTGATGCCCTAAGAAGGACATAATATCACTTTTCTAGCATCCTGACTTAAAATACACAACCCAAATCTAGCTGAGAGAAAACATTAGGCAAACCCAAAATAATTATTATTCTATTTTAAAAACTGAAAGAGACAGACAGAGAGAGACAGAGGAAAAGATTTATTATGAGGAATTGGCTCATGTAATTATGCAATTTGCCATCTGCAAACTGTTCTAGATTAAAGGAGGTTAAAGAGACACTGAAACTTAATGAAATACCTAATCCTAGACAGGATCCTGTATTGAAGCAAGGAAAATGCTATAAAGAACATTATTTGGTCAATTGACAAAATTGGAATATGGTCAATATATTAGAAAAAAAGTTAAATTTAATGAAGTGGATAATTGTAATGAAGGGTGTATGAGAATGCCTAAGTATTTAGAGATAACTAAATGGCTTAGGAAAAAATATATTTTGTATATAGAGAAAAATAGAGAAAGCAAATGGTAAAGCAAATGGGAGAAAATATTAACAGTGGAATCTGGATGTATGGATGTTCTATATTCTATTCTGATCTGGAAACGTTCTATAAGTGTGAAAAATAAAAACTTTTTAAGTGACTCTTATTATCACCAGATGCACTTAAAAAATTTTTTTCCTAAGCCATTTGGTTATCTCTAAATAGAGAGCCTCAAGAACAAACTTGACCAAGCAAAAGAAAAAATAAGTGAAAGGTGATTTAAAATTATCTAGTTAGAGGACCAAAAGAAAACAGAGTGAAAAAAGCCTACAGGACTTATGGAACATCATCAAAAGAAACAACATACACATTTGGGGAATCCAAAGGAGAAGAGAAAGAGAAATGACCATAATGTGTATTTAAGCAATAATGGCTGGAAACTCCCTAAACTTGGGGAGTTAAATGAACCTCCACATTCATGAGGTTCAAAAGACCCCAAAGATGTTGAACCTGAAAAAGTCTACACAGAGATACATTACAATTAAATTGTCAAAAGTCAGAGACAAAGAGAATTTTGGAAACAGCAAGAGAAGTGATTTGTCACATACAAGGAATCCTCCCATAAGATTACCAGTGGTCTTCCTAGCAGAAACTGCAGGCCAGGGAGAGTGGGATGATACATTCAACATTCTGAAAGAAAAAAAACTGTCAACCATGAATATTACACCCAGCAAAGCTGTACTTCAGAGATGAAGGAGCAATAAAGACTTTCCCAGGGCTTCCCTGGTGGCGCAGTGGTTGAGAGTCCGCCTGCCGATGCAGGGGACATGAGTTCGTGCCCCAGTCTGGGAAGATCCCACATGCCGCGGAGCAGCTAGACTGGTGAGCCATGGCCACTGAGACTGCGCGTCCAGAGCCTGTGCTCCACAACGGGAGAGGCCACAATTGTGAGAGGTCCATGTACCACAAAAAAAAAGAAAGACTTTCCCAAACAAATAATAGCTGAGGAAGTTCATTACCACTAGACCCAACTTATAAGAAAAGCCAAAGTGTGTTCTTCAAGCAGAAATAAATATGCTACTTAACATCACAGAAGCATACAAATATGTAAAACCCATTAGTAAAGGTAAATATATAGTCAAAGTCAGACTTTCTAATATTGTAATGGTGGTACATAAATTATTTCCAACTCTAGTTCAAAACTTTAAAAAGAATGCCCATCGACAGATGAAAGGATAAAGAAGATGTGGCACATATATACAATGGAATATTATTCAACAATAAAAAGGAATGAAACTGAGTCATTTGTAGTGAGGTGGATGGACCTAGAATCTGTCATACAGAGTGAAGTAAGTCAGAAAGAGAAAAACAAATACCATATACTAACACATATATATGGAATCTAAGAAAATGGTACTGATGAACTTAGTGGCAGGGCAGGAATAAAGATGCAGATGTAGAGAATGGACCTGAGGACACAGAGAGGGAAGAGGAAGCTGGGATGAAGTGAGAGAGTGGCATGGACATATATACAATACCAAATATAAAATAGATAGCTAGTGGGAAGCTGCTGCATAGCACAGGGAGATCAGCTCGATGCTTTGTGACGACCTAGAGGGGCGGGATAAGGAGTGTGGGAAGGAGGCTCAAGAGGGGGGGATATGGGGATATATGTATACATATAGCTGATTCACTTAGTTGTACAGCAGAAACTAACACAACATTGTAAAGCAATTATACTCCAATAAAGATGTAAAAAAAAATAACTGTAACTACAATAATTTATTATTGGACACACAAAATAAAAAGAGATGCAAATTGTAAGATCAAAAACCTAAAACCTAAGGGGAGGTGAGAAGTTAAAGTATAAGATTTATGTAGGGTTTCCCTAGTGGCTCAGTGGTTAAGAATCTGTCTGCCAATGCAGGGGACACAGGTTCAATCCCTGGTCCAGGAAGAACCCACATGCTCAGAGCAACTAAGCCCAGGCACCACAACTACTGAAGCCCACATGCGACAACTACTGAAGCCCCTGCACGTAAAGCCCATGCTCTGCAACAAGAGAAGCCACCACAGTGAGAAGCCCACACACCACAATGAAGAGTAGTCCCCACTCACCGAAGTTAGAGAAAGCCCGCACGCAGCAACAAAGATCCAACACAGCCAGACATAAATAAATAAATAAATTTATTTATTAAAAAAAAAAAGTTTATGTAGATTATCCAGGTTAAATTATTAGCAGCTTAAAACAGGATGTTATAACTATAAAATAATTTATGTAAGCATCAGAGTAGCCACAAAAGTAAAATCTCTCTACACATGTAAAAAAATGTGATAAAGGAGTCAAAGCATACCACTACAAAAAGTCATCAAATTACAAAAGAAGACAGCATGAGAGAAAGCAAGGAACAAAAGATCTACAAAATAGTCAGAAAACAATTAATAAAATGGCAATAGCAAGTCCTTACTTATCAATAATTACTTTAAAGTAAATGAATTAAATTCTCCAATCAGAAGACATAATAGCCAAATGGATTTTTAAAAATAAAAAGGAACATAATCCAATGAAATGCTGCCTATAAAAGACTCAATTTGGCTTTAAGGACACACATAGACTGGGAGTGAAGGGATGGAAAAACATATTTCAGGCAATTTGAAACCAAAAGAAAACAAGGGAAGCTACATATATCAGACAAAATAGACTTTAAGCTAAAACTGGTCAAAAAATTTTTAAAAATGGTCACAAGACATAAAGAAGGTCATTATATAATGATAAAGAGTAAATTCATCGAGTATAAAGCAATCATAAATATTTATGTATCCAACATCAGTTCAGCTAAATATATAAAGAAAATACAAACAAAGCTAAAAGAAGAAATAAACAACAATATAATAATAATTGAGGACTTTAAGATTTCACACTCAACAATGCATAAATTATCCATACAGAGAAACAAGGAAACAATAGATTTGACAAACACTATAGAACAAATGAACCTAACAGACATACACAGAACATTCAGTCCAACAGTAAGCAGAGTATACATTCTTCTCAAGTGTATGTGGAATGTTTCCTATAGACCATATGTTAGGCCACAAAATAAGTCTCAACAAATTCAAGAAGATAGAAATTATATCAGATATCTTTTCTGACAACAAAGGTATGAAACTAGATATCAACAAGAACATGAAAGAGGAAAAATTCACAAATACCTTGAAATTAAAAAACACTCCTAAACAATTGTTAAATTAACTAAATAAGGAGGTCATTAGACTAAGATGACCAGAAGTAAACCCATGCTTATATAGTCAATTATCTATGACAAAGGAGGCAGAATATACAATAAGAAAAAGACAGTCTTCAATAAATAATACTGGGAAAACTGGACAGCTGCATGCAAAAGAATCAAACTGGACTACTTTCTCATGTGGTATACAAATATAAACTCAAAATGAATTAAAGACTTAAATGTAAGACCTGAAACTATAAAACTCCTAGAAGAAAACACAGGCAATACACTCTTTGTCATTGGTCTTAGGAAAATTTTATTGGATCTGTCTCCTCAGGCAAGAGAAATAAAAACAAAAATAAACAAAGTGGACTATACCAAACTAAAAATCTTTTTTTTTTGCGGTACATGGGCCTCTCACTGTTGTGGCCTCTCCCGTTGCGGAGCAAGGCTCCGGACACGCAGGCCCAGCAGCTGTGGCTCATGGGCCTAGCTGCTCTGCGGCATGTGGGATCTTCCCGGACCAGGGCACGAACCCGTGTCCGTGTCCCCTGCATCGGCAGGCGGACTCTCAACCACTGCACCACCAGGGAAGCCCAGCTAAAAATCTTTTGCACACTGAAGGAAACTATAAAATGTAAAAGCCACCTATTGAATGGAAGAAGGTATTTGCAAATGATATGTCCAGTAAAGGCTTAATAACCAAACTATATAAAGAACTCATACAACTCAACATAGAAAAAAAAAAAAAAAAAAACCCAATTAAAAAATAGGCAGAGGATTTGAATAGGCATTTTTCCAAAGTCATACAGATGGCCAAAAGGCACATGAAAATATACACAACATCACTCATCATCAAAGAAATGCAAATCAAAACCAAAATGAGATCACCTCACAAAAATCACCCCACACCTGTCAGAAGGGCTATTATCAAAAAGACAACAGATAACAAGTGTTGGCTAGGATGTAGAGAAAAGGGATCCCTAGTGCACTGTTGCTGGGAATGCAAATTGTTGCAGGCACTATGGACAACCATATGGAGGTTTCTCAAAAAATTAAAAATAGAACTGCCATATGATCTGGCAATTTAACTTCTGGTTATTTTTCCAAAGAAAATGAAAACACTAATTCAAAAAGATATATGCATACCAATGTTCATTGCAGCATTATTTACAATAGCCAAGATATGGAAGGAAGCAACCTAAGGGTCCATCAACAGATGAATGGATAAAGGAATATATATAGATACATAGATATAGATATAGATATGGATATAGATATACACAATGGGATATTACTCAGTAACAAAAGAAATGAAATCTTGCCTTTTGCAACAACATGGATGAATCTAGAGGGTATCATGCTAAGTGGAAAAAGTCAAGCAGAGAAAGACAAATACCATATGATGTCACTTCCATGTGGAATATAAAAAACAAAACAAACAAAACAAAATGAAAACAGACAGATACAGAGAACAAAAGGTTGGGTGCCAGAGGCGAGGGGTTAGGGAGGGGCAAAATAGATGAAGGGGATTAAGAGGTACAAACCTCCAGTTATAAAATAAATAAGCCATGGATTGTAATATACAGCACAAGGAATATGGTCAATAATATTGTAACAAATTTGTATGGGAACAGATGATTACTAGACTTATTTCATAATGTATGTAAATGTCAAGCAAATGTACACCTAAATTAACATAATATTGTATGTCAATTATATTTCAATTAAAAAATGACATAGTTAACAAAGGTGAAAATATTTTGATACTTTAAGATATACAAACATAAGTTATTAGTGATTCTTGCTTGGTGCTGTGCCAGGCACTATGCTATTTTTGCATTTGTCATTTCATCTTCCCATGCAGTGAGTACATAGTTACAGAGGAGGAAATTGGGAATTGGAGAGGTGGATGGGATTGGAGCTCAGATTTCTAATTCCAGAGACACACCAAACTCTTTCCATCACAACATACTGACTCTCCTCCAACAGACTCTTCCTCCCAGCTTTCAGAGTTGCCTGTTTTAGCAGCAGTCTTGCACAAATGGTAATAATTATCTAAACTTTTCTAAATAACTGTCTTCTGTCAAAATCACTCCATCACTTGGTTTATGTCCTTAATTCAAATGCTACTCATGGTCAAGGCTCTTCTTTCAACAGCAGCTTGGAAAGAAAAAGAAATATACCCAGCAGCTGCTTCATTATAAAAGACTATATTTGGCACTGAAGAAAAACCTCCATGTGAGCTGGAAATCCTGCAGGCCCAGGTCAGTAACTTCCATCACCACTGCCACTTCCCATACCAACCAGCAAACCACAGAGGGCTGTGGCACAGTAAAGGGGGGACACATGGAAGGAGGAGGTCAGGGGGTGGTATTTGAAATCCAGAGGGCCCCAAGTGGCAACCATGCCTTTCTATGAACTATGAGAATAATAGCAACAGTGGATATTTGTTGTGAGCCTATATGCTGCAGGCCTGGTCCTCATAAACATGGCAGGTGGGAGCTGTTCTCCCCCGCTATTTCAGATATAATGACGAGGCTCTTGTGATGCAATAAATTCTTCTAATAAAAGGAGTCCCTGGGCCCTGTCAGGGAGCTGGGCAGACAGAGCAGTAGTCACAGCTTCTTGCCTTAAGCAGTTAACAGTATTGTAGGTTATGGGGAATGTATGTTGCCATGATGGACATCAGTAAGTGCCAGGGGGAGTGGGGGGTGGGACCTGGACAGGAATGGCTGTGCGGAGAATAGGCAGAGGTAGGCAGCAGAGCTGGCATAGGATCACAGGTGGAGGAAGTTGTGTGAGGGAAGGCAAAGGCAGGAGAGAGCCTGATAGAGGCCCCACAGGGTAACAGGGACACACAAGCCTACCCCTTGCTCAACTATACCTCCTGGAGACAAGGTTTCAGACCACCAGCCAGCACCGGCTGGCCATCCTTCCCTAGGTTCAGAAAAGTGTTAAGTGTGTGTAAGCTGGGAGGTGGGGGGTCAGAGGCCGGGGTGGGTGTTGCCTTGTGTGCAGATATCTCCTGAGGAGAGCAAGGAGGAACCCCACCTGGGGACTTGTGGGACCTCTCCTCCTTCCCAAGTGAGGACACCTCTCTGTACCTGGGGCTCCAGCCCCCGCATAGTGACTACCTAAGAGGTTCCCAGCGCACGTGCCTCTCCATGTATCCATGGAACAATAGATACTCTTCCTCCCAGGGCTGTGGGGTTACATGCATCAGGCATGTGGGTGACCCCTTTTCTACAATGAGTGCAGTCTCAATGCCTGACAGCTCTTAACCCACCTGTCTAATCCTGCAAAATCCCTGGGAAGTAGCAATTGTTATTAGACATTCAACAGGCGGGAGAACTGGGGCACAATGAGGTTATGAAGCCTGCCTGAGCTCACAGAGCTAGTGGGGCATGGGGCTGGAAACCCTGCAGCAGCACCTGGCTCCACAGCACTTGTGCTGGCCCTTCTCCCCAACTCCACCCAGACAGCAGGTCCTCCCATGTGGGAGGCCGCGGGAACCGGGCAGAGGACACTGGAAGCAAAGGTATCTGTCAGTGAAAATGATCGATAAACAATCTATAATAGGAATAGAAAAGAGTTTTATTGGAGCCAAACTGAGGACTATAGCCTGGAAGCCTGCTTCCCAGATTTCTCTAAGAAACTGCTCCAGAGAAGCATGAATTTCAGCACAGTTTTATGTCTTGTCAGAGCAAAGAACATCAAACAAGTCAGGGATACATTCCTTCAAGGTTTCAGAAATAACAGATCAGCATGGACACAGCAAGTAGGCATGGCCTTGGCACCTGGGAAGGAGTCTTATCATTAAAGGGGTTCCAGCATCGCATCCCAGGAAGGGAGGCACTTAATCTTCAATTTTAACTTGAACATTCTTTACTTCCAATCAATGTGCGCTTTTCTTTAATAATTAAAGCAGATGTACAATGTATGTTTGATGGGCCACAAACAGGCTGTTTTAGTTAGCATAAAATTCCAAGTTACCTCATGTATAAGCCAGAATGACTTCCTCAAACCTCAATATGTGAACATTTCTTCTATCATATCACTGAATTTTCCGGGCACAAGGTGGACAGTAAAGCCCTGAGGCTAATGAGGGAGGGGCTGCTGGTTTCCTGAAAAACAACTAAAGATCAAGGAGAAGCACTGCCTGAGTGGCATGGCTGTGAACTCCATCTCCACCTAATGAGATGTCCTGGGAATGAGCCAGGCCTTCATTAGTCCAAAGAACCATTAGGTGGAGCTTCTGAGCTCTGGGACTGAAGAATGGGACATGAGTTTTGCCATACAGATCTTCCTCCACTTTCCACACAGTTAGGTCCTGACAAACCCATTGCAAATCGAAAATATTGGACATCAAAAATAAGTTTAATACACCGACCTACCAAACCTCAGAGCTTAATCTAGCCTAGCCTACCTTAAACATGCTCAGAACACTTACATTAACCTATAGTTGGGCCAAATCATCTAACACAAAGCCTATTTTATAATAAAGTGTTAAATATCTCATGCAATTTAGTACAGTGGATACTATACTGAAAGTGGAAAGCAGATGGTTGTCTGGGTACAGAAAGGCTGTAAGCGTATCGGGTGTTCACCCTTGTGATGGCATTTCTGCCACTGCTCAGCATCAGGAGGCAGTATCATACATACCACGTATCACTAGCCCAGGAGAGAGTCAAAATTCTACTGCTTACGTTATCATTTCCACATCATCATAAAGTCGAAAAATCATAAATTGAACCATCGTAAGTTGGGGACCATCTGTATTAATTCCATGTCTTGGTGATTCACTACTTTTCATTAGTCTCTCTGATCTTATTGAACACTTTATATACATACAATTCACGTCGTCAGAAATCAATGTGTCTGAAAGTATTAAAAGTCTTTTAGGGCTTCCCTGGTGGCGCAGTGGTTGGGAGTCCGCCTGCCGATGCAGGGGACACGGGTTCACGCCCCAGTCCGGGAGGATCCCACATGCCGTGGAGCGGCTGGACCCGTGAGCCATGGCCACTGAGCCTGTGCGTCCGGAGCCTGTGCTCCGCAATGGAAGAGGCCCCAGCAGTGAGAGGCCCGCGTACCGCAAAAACAAAACAAAACAAACAAAAAAAAAAGTCTTTTAAAAGAAAGTTAACATTTCTCAGAATAACTTTAGTTCTTCCCAAAGGATAAATTGGCATTCTATAACAGAGAAGGACAAACCTGACTCCACATTGGATCTATTCCTTTAGCTCTTAACCTCTGTGCCCTGTTGCCTGTGCTTAGTCATGTTGGCTCTGCACCTTTGTAAAGGAATGTTGTCTATAGCCTGAAATATATAGGATAGCCCTTTCTCAAGGCTCCGCCTCTCAGGCTTGACCTTTAAAGGTATACCACTTTTCCATTCATACAGAGATGAAAATTTACAGAACAAAAAGTAACAATTGTCTTCTTGGAGGTTTATAGGAACACTGTGACCAGAACTACATGGACAGCTGCAAGAACAAAGGATTTCAGTACCAAGAAGTCTACAACAACCAGCCACACACCTCCTCCCCTTTTAGTATAAAAGAAGTCTGAATTCTAACCTGGGGAAGATAGTTCTTTGAGACCCTAGTCCACCATCTTCTTGGTCCATTGACTTTCCAAATAAAGTCACTATTCCTTCCCCAACACCCCTTCTCTCGACTTATTGGCCCGTCACGCAGCTAAGCAATATGAGCTTGAACTCGGTAACAATTCTTACTTAAAGGTCATTTCATGCCTGCTATTATCACAAGAGTAAGACATAAGGTGATCATGTAATATATCACCCAGATGGGACAATTTTTTTGAGAGTGAATTTGGGGGCATGGGGTCTATTAATGACACTAGGACAGTAGACACAAACTAGATCTGGCCCCAGCAACTGGGGCATCTCATCCACCTGATCAGATAGAAAGTGAAAAATGCAATTCACCACTCAGATATTTCCCAGATGGAGAAATATTTGGCCTTTTGTGGAGAAACATATTTTCTTGAAGAAGGATAGGTTTTTTTGGGTTTTTTGGTTTTTTTAAATTTAGCTGCACCAGGTCTTAGTTGCAGCATGCGGGATCTTCATTACCACACGTGAGATTTTTTCTTTTTCTTTTTTTTTAGTTGCGGCATGCAGGATCTGGTTCCCTGACCAGGGATCGAACCCAGGTCCCCTGCATTGGGAGCACCGAGTCTTAACCACTGGACCACCAAAAAAGTCCCAAAGAAGGATAGTTCTTAAAGACATGTCATAATTTTTAAATGTTCAGATACCTGCCAAATTACTATTAGTTTGTGCCATTAAGTTGATCTACTAAAGTAAACAGAGAAAGGCAATCAAAATATAGGCTGTGAAATTTAAAATGCCATTGTTCTCATCTAGGTCAGTGCCCTTTAAATGTGGATTTAGGCAGAATTGTGTTTTTAAAATTTAGTTACTGTTTAGAGTGGAGTTTTTAGTACATTTTTAGAAATAATGACAAATCATTCTCAAAACAGATGGTTTAGGTGGTGTAGAATACTCACTTCAATAGAATTTAACCCAAATATGAAAAATGGATGAATTCAAACTGTTCCATCTCTTTGAATCATTATTTAATCTGGCTTCCTGAAGGGAACAAATTTAATTTGAAAAGATTCAGGATATTGACTCCAGTGTGGGCTCCCAGGGATAGCAGAACAGAATGGAATCACTAGGAAGGAAATTTATCTTTCAGATCTAAATGGTGCAATGTACAGGCAAAGTCTTCTTCTTGAGGAAATTTCTTTTTAATTGAAGCATAGTTGATTTACCATGTTGTGTTAGTTTCTAGTGTACAGCAAAGTGATTCAGTTATACATTTTAAGTGTATATATATGTATATAGTCTTTCAGATTCTTTTGTATTATAGGTTATTACAAGATATTGAATATAGTTCCGTGTGCTATGCAGTAAATCCTTGTTTTTTATCTATGTTATAGTAGTGTGGGTATGTTAATCCCAAGCTCCTAATTTATCCCTCCCCACCCCTTTTCCCCTTTGGTAACCGTAAATTTGTTTTCTATGTCTGTGAGTCTGTTTCTGTTTTGTAAATAAGTTCATTTGTATCATTTTTTACATTCCACGTATAAGTGATATCATATGATATTTGTCTTTCTCTGACTTACTTCACTTAGTATGATAATCTCTAGGTCCATCCATGTTGCTGCAGATGGCATTATTTCATTCTTTTTTATGGTTGAGTAATATTCTTTTGTATGTATGTACCACATCTTTATCCATTTATCTGTCGATGGACACTTAGGTTGCTTCCATGTCTTGGCTACTGTAAATAGTGCTGCTATAAACATTCACATGAATGTATCTTTTCAAATTAGAGTTTCCCCCTGATATATGTGCAGGAGTGGGATTGCTGGATCATATGGTAACTCTCTTAGTTTTTAAAGGAACCTCCATACTGTTCTCCATAGTGGCTGCACCAATTTACATTCCCACCAACAGTGTAGGAGGGTTCCCTTTTCTCCACACCCTCTCCAGCATTTATTATTTGTAGACTTTTTGATGATGACCATTCTGACTGGTGATAACTCATTGCAGTTTTGATTTGCATTTCTCTAATAATTAGCAATGTTAAGCATCTTTCCATGTGCTTGTTGGGCATCTGGATGTCTTCTTTGGAGAAATATCTATTTAGGTCTTCCACACATTTTTTGACTGGTTTCTTTGTTTTTTTGATATTGAGCTGTGTGAGCTGTATGCATATTTTGGAAATTAATTCCTTGTTGCTTGCATGATTTGCAAATTTTTTCTCCCATTCCATAGGTTGTCGTCTTGTTTTGTTTATGGTTTCCTTTGCTGTGCAAAAGCTTATAAGTTTAAGAAGTCCCCTTTGTTTATTTTTGCCTTTATTTCTTTTGCCTTGAGAGACTGACCTAAGAAAACATTGGTATGATTTATGTCAGAGAATGTTTTGCCTATATTCTCCTATAAAAATTTTATGGTGTCATGTCTTATATTTGTCTCTAAACCATTTAGAGTTTATTTTTGTATATGGTGTGAGGATGTGTTCTAACTTCATTGATTTATGTGTGGCTGTCCAGTTTTCCCAACACAACTTGCTGAGGAGACTGTCTTTCCTCCATTGTATACTCTTGCCTCTTTTATCGAAGATTAATTGACCATAGGTATGCTTTAGGAAACTCTTATAAACTGAAGCAAGCATCTAAAACTCTGATTTTCATCAACAATACTGAGTCAGCATCTATTTGTACTATGAAAAAAAATCCTGAGCATGGAGTTTTGTCAGTGTCCTTCAGCTCAGCTCACAGCCCCATCCTGAGAGCAGAACACAGGCAGGTGTAGAGAACACCTTGCTGGTGTCTCTAGACATCACATTATTCACCTCTGGAGAGAAATATCTATTTCATACAAGCTTGGAATTTGGGCTCTGCCCTGAGAAAAATGGTCCCTCTGATTCTGTAGGTAAAGAAAAGACAGATATTCTGTCTAGATGGGAGCATTAGCTGGAGGAGAATCCACCTCATAGCAGTCAGGACACCTACATTGTGAAAACCAAGTGCTATCATGCATTCGATCCCTTGATTCTCACAGCAACACTATGGTGGAGGTCAGTGAGCTGTTCACCAAACCCTCTCCCTTCCCTCCTGGGCACAAATAAAGAGTAAATTTCCCAGCAGCCTTTGTAGTTTGTGCTGTGTGACATGGAATGTGAGTGGAGGTGATGTGTGCTCTCTCTCACTCTTCCACTGTCTGCAGCCAGAAGTCTATGCCAACAGCTTCCTGGTAGCTGGGCTTTGGGGATGGCAGAGGCTCCATCCAGATGTCCAGCCTGGGTCTGTGGATAAAGGCACAAAGCACCCTCCACCCCTTCCCTCCATGGACTGACTGGATTTTACGTGAGCAAGGAATACAGTGCTAAATTGTTTAGCCAAGCCACCCAGAAGCTAAGGTTTATGTATTATAACAGCTGGCTTTATCTTAACTGATAAAAATTGACTGAGGTTAGGCAGTGTTGGGCTGGGGGTGCAGCGGAGGAGGGGAGGAGAAGCAACTGTATATCACGTGCCTGGAGCATCTATTACCCCCCAGACATCCTGCCAGCGCCTTGCTTCCGTTCTATCATGTCATGTTTACAACCATCCTAGAAGGGAGTTCTCTTCATCTCCATTTTACAACCAGGACAAAGATGGCTCAGAGGAGTTAAGTGATTTGCTTAAGATATATACCCTGAGAAAACCATAATTCAAAAAGAGTCATGTGCCAAAATGTTCATTGCAGCTCTATTTACAATAGCCAGGACATGGAAGCAACCTAAGTGTCCATCATTGGATGAATGGATAAAGAAGATGTAGCACATATATACAATGGAATATTACTCAGCCATAAAAAGAAATGAAATTGAGTTATATGTAGTGAGGTGGACGGACCTAGAGTCTGTCATACAGAGTGCAGTAAGTCAGAGGAGAAAAACAAATACCGTATGCTAACACATATATATGGAATCTAAGAAAAAAAAAAAGAAAAGGTCATGAAGAACCTAGGGGTAAGATGGGAAAAAAGACACAGACTTACTAGAGAATGGACTTGAGGATATGGGGAGGAGGAAAGGTAAGCTGTGACAAAGTGAGAGAGTGGCATGGACATATATACACTACCAAACGTAAGGTAGATAACTAGTGGGAAGCAGCCGCATAGCACAGGAAATCAGCTCAGTGCTTTGTGACTACCTAGAGGGGTGGGATAGGGAGGGTGGGAGAGAGGGAGACGCAAGAGGGAAGAGATATGGGGACATATGTATATGTATAACTGATTCACTTTGTTATAAAGCAGAAACTAACACACCATTGTAAAGCAATTATACTCCAATAAAGATGTTAAAAAAAAGATCTGGCAGCTGGCACATGTCAGAGGAAGGATTTTAACCTGAGTCCCTCCAGTTCTGAAGCTGAGCTCTTTCATTAAAACAAAGCTCCAGCTTGTCCTGGTTCCAGGCTCAAAGTTACTCCCACTACATCCTCACCATTCAGTCTAAGAAGTATTTCTTGAGCATGATGTAAACCAGTAGTGTGCTGGGGTGTCCTGCCTTGTCCATCCCTGTCCTGAGCCAGGACACCCTCCCCCAGGGTCTCCCCTATGAGTGGCAGCATCTGTGTCAGGCCCACTAGCCCATCAGACCCACCACCAGTGAGCTCAGGCATGTCCAGTCATCCAACTGCAGTCTCCAGAGCTCCAGCTGTGGTCACTCTGCCCACCTGCTGCAGCCACCAGTCCTAGGGCATCACACACTGACAGAGTTAGTGTGTAGACACTCCAGCTCCTTGACCCTGGAGAGTGTGTTTGACCAGCCCAGTGCCCAGCCTCCTACGGCTCTGCTGTCTGCCCGGCTCTCACTTCTCTCCTGCACCTCCCAGGTAAACTCCCTGCCTTGGAGTCCTGTCTTAGAGTTTGCTTCTGGGGGAATCAAACTAATATATGCTACCTCCTGAGGCCTGGCTCTGGGCCTGAACCAGGTCCAAATCTTCCCTGTATCCTCTTATTAAGACTCACCCGTTTAGACCCCAGCTGCTCTGAGATGTTCAGCTCAGTTCAAAAAATATCTCCTGTGCCTCTTGGGCAGCCAGACCTGACTCAGATGTGTCTGTGCTGGCAGACAGCCCCAGAGGTAGTGGGAGAGGTCACACAAGGAGAGGAGATTCTGACCTAACGCAGTGAGAGCTGTTTTCCCTCTTACTGAGTGCCGGCTCCATGCCTGGATGGTGCCAGCACCGAGCACCTGGCAGGGACCCAAAGAGACAGTACCTGCCCTCTAGAGCTTTGATTCCAACCAGGATAGATGTGTCAGCGTCGCTGCTGCTGGAATGCAGGGATGGGGGGAAGTCAAGGGCAGCTCTAGAATATAGGCCTGAGTGAGAGGAAAGATGAAGATAGCCGAGCAGTGGAAAGAGAGGGTGGGTGTCAGGTAAGGTATTGGAGTCAAGTTGCCTATCGGACGTCTCCAGAGATGGGAAGAACACCGTCAGAATTCAGGAGAGAGGGTCAGCAAGGGAAACACTTCTGATGAATTTTTAAAAATTTTAGGGCTTCCCTGGTGGCACAGTGGTTGAGAGTCCGCCTGTCGATGCAGGGGACACGGGTTTGTGCCCCGGTCCAGGAGGGATCCCACATGCCACGGAGTGGCTGGGCCCGTGAGCCATGGCTGCTGAGCCTGCGTGTCCAGAGCCTGTGCTCCACAACGGGAGAGGCCACAACAGTGAGAGGCCCGCGTACCACTAAAAAAAAAAAAAGAAAACCCAAATCACAGTAGCTTAAACATATAGGGGTACTTACCTCTAATGCAGTAAATCCCAAAGGAGGCAGTCCTAGGCAGGCACATGCCCACATCTTCTGGCCACAGACAGCTATTTCTCTGGCCACATCTTTGTCTACTGAGCAAAAGGGAAGCAGAGAAGGAATATCCCTAGGTCATAAAAGCAAAAGCTTTACTGGAAACCATCAACTTGTAACTCGTCAGCTAGACTGAATCACCTGGCAACTCAGAGATGCATTAGAGGCAGGGAAGTGAGGGCTTTATCCAGGCACATTGACCCCCAAACAAAACCAGGATTCTGTTACTAAGGAAGAAAGGTGATGGATACTAGGAAGGCAATAGCTATGTCTGCCACCTTGGACAGCATAAAGAATTACTCTTGAAAAGCAGCCTAGGCCAGTTGTTGACACCCTGTGTCATGGTTGTCATTTGTAAGGGCTGGGCACCTGCCATATCTGTGGGGGCCTGGCCTGAAAGGGCATGCATGTGGGTTCTTTGAATACATGAAACACATCACACTTTCATTCCATCCTCAAGTTTCCATCTGTGAGCGCTGCATGCCCACCACAGAGCATAAGAACAAAGTTTGTGGTCACCTCTACAACATTCAAAATGCCTCAGTAATTACCAGTGTGGCAAGAAGTTATGGGGTCCCTCCTTCCCTGTGAATTTTCTCAGAGGTCCCAAAGGCCATGAACAACTCAACTGGTGCCACAAATCCTCAAGCTTTCTGGACCATGTTCATGTTAAGATTATTAAACTGGTTTCCAGGTATTAACCACACCAGCCTACACCAAAGCTGAGAGCAAGACAGCCAACAGGGAGTCCCTGTGGGAAGAGTTTTTGGCATGCAGGGGCACTTCCCCAGTGGAGACAAGGGCTGAGCCACCTCTTCACCTGACACCAGGTAGAGAGTTTCTCAAGAGAACCACTCAGAGGTCACACTGAGACCTCCAGGAGTGTGCAAGATTCAGGGACATCTCTGACTCAGCCAGGGGAAGTCTAAAGGCAAAGGCTAAGGTCAGGAGGCCTAAAACACAGAGCAGAAAGATGAGTATAGCATTGGGAGGGGACCACACTTCTGTCATCGCTGGGGGCAGGTCACATGCTTCCCAACTTCACAAAAAGGAGCAAGTCTGAGGCCATCTCAAAAGGAAACACACCTAAGAACACACCAGGTAGAGGGAGGACAGAAAAATCTCCTAATGAGGGTGGGGTCCAAGGATCTCACTGAGAGATGGAAAGAAGATCTCACAGGACCTCCAAAGTATCTATAAGACAGAGTCAGCAAGTGTGCATGACCGATGTCCACTGCTAGGTGAGAACCACACCAGCCAGGTGAGATATCCCTGCCTCTTCTGTCTCACACCAGCCCTGAAGGGACCAGAAATAAACACTAGCAAGTGAGATGAGGTAAAGCAGGATAAAAGTGAAGACGGCCACAGAGGCTCTCTCCCCTATTCCAGGCTTCCAAACCTAGTTGAAGTCCCAGATGATGGGGAAATAAGGGAGGAAAGAAGATTCAAATTAGATGTGTTAGGAGTTTACTATTTTTGATATTATACCGGATGGGACTGAGAGGAACTGGAAAAGTGTTGGAGCCTGCCCAAAATACCCAGAAAGGGTGTTGAAGGGGACAGTGGGAAAATGGATAAATGTGGTGTCTGCTTTTATCCTACCAGGTATGCTAGGATAATGAAATGGTTAAACTGAATTTACTTATAATTATCTTTCTGGAATCAAAGTAATATCATTAGGTTAAAAAAAATTCTCAGACCAAGAAATATAACCAATAGAATTATATGAAAGCTTCCCAATTTATATTCCCAAAGTCATTCTTCAATTTTAAATGTTTCCCTTCCACAGTGTTCAAAAGCTGAAGAAACTCCACTAAAAGGAGAATTTTTTCCAAAATATCTCTACTGGGAATATTCCCCGTGAGGTGTGATGTCCATTTCTCATCCTTTGCAACAGAACAGAGGAATCCCCATGGAAGAAATGTCTCTCAAGCAATTGGTCCATTCTTTTTTTAATGAGATTTTTCTTTCCCTTTAATTGATATTTTTTAAAATTTTTATTGGAGTGTAGCTGCTTTACAATGCTGTGTTAGTTTCTGCTGTACAGCAAAGTGAATCAGCTATACGTATACATATATCCCCTCTTTTTTAGAATTCATTCCCATTTAGAGCACCACAGAGCACTGAGTAGAGTTCCCTGTGCTACAGTAAGTTCTCATTAGTTATCTGTTTTATACATATTAGTGTATATATGTCAATCCCAATCTCCCAATTCATCCGACCTCTCCCTTCCCCCCTTGGTATCCATAAGTTTGTTTTCTACATCTGTGTCTCTGTTTCTGCTTTGCAGATAAGTTCATCAGTACCATTTTTATAGATTCCACATATAAGCGATATTATACGGTATTTGTTTTTCTCTTTCTGACTTATTTCACTCTGTGTGACAGTCTCTAGGTCCATCGACGCCTCTGCAAATGGCACTATTTCATTCCTTTTTATGGCTGAGTAATAGTCCATTGTATATATGTACCACATCTTCTTTATCCATTCCTCTGTTGATGGACATTTAGGTTGCTTCCATGTCCTGCCTATTGTAAATAGTGATGCAATGAACATTGGGGTGCATGTATCTTTTTGAATTATGGTTTTCTCCGGGTATATACCCAAGAGTGGGATTACTGTGTCATATGGTAATTGTATTTTTAGTTTTTTAAGGAACCTCCATACTGATCTCCATAGTGGCTGTATCAATTTACATTCCTACCAACAGTGCAAGAGAGTTCCCTTTTCTCCGCACCCTCTCCAGTATTTACTGTTTGTAGACTTTTTGATGATGGCCATTCTGACTGGTGTGAGATGATACCTCATTATAGTTTTGATTTGCATTTCTCTAATAATTAGTGATGTTGAGCATCTTTTCACGCATTTGCTGGCCTTCTCATTGGTCCATTCTTGAGGTATTTGCAGCCTCCAAGTATGTGAACTTTTTTTTTTTTTTTTTTTTTTTGGGTACGTGGGCCTCTCACTGTTGTGGCCTCTCCTGTTGCAGAGCACAGGCTCCGGACGCGCAGGCTCAGCAGCCATGGCTCACGGGCCCAGCTGCTCCACAGTATGTGGGATCCTCCCGGACCGGGGCACGAACCCATGTCCCCTGCATCAGCAGGCGGACTCTCAACCACTGCGCCACCAGGGAAGCTCTCGATACTTATCTTTTTAAAGAACAACCTTAAGTCTTCTAAGGGTTCACAAACCCATTGCTCTCTAGACCTTTCAGAAGTTGGGTCGTTTTCTGATGACAGTGGTGCTGCTTTAATCCGAGTGTGATGAATCCATGGCTTTACCCCAGCTAACTTGACAGACGAGCACGTGGTAGGTAATACTACATGTGGTCCTGTCCACCTTGCAGTCAGCTGGTGTTCAGGCCCTTGTTCTCTCTAGGTTTTAAGAAGGACTTTGTCTCCGGGTTTTAAAGGATGCAAGGCTACTGCAGTTGGATAGGCAGACCTGCTGGAGGCAAACTCATGAACAGAGGTTAGTATAGTGCCCAAAGTTGTAACATAATTGGCATCTGCTAGGTCTTTAAAGCATTTATAGATTCTCTCACTAGGCAGACACTTGGAATGGCCTACCATACAATATTTCAAAGGGGCTTAATTTAAGCCTACTTCTGAGAGCCACTCTGATCTGTAGCAGGGAAACTGGCAAGGACTTATCCCAAGTTAAATTAGTCTCTTGACATATTTTAGCAATGCTCCTTTTCAATGTATGATTCACTGTCTCAGTTTTTCCTGTTGATTGTGATCTCCAGGATGATGTATTTTCCAATTAATTTGCAGTGCTTTAACACTTGTTGGGTTATGCTAGAGACAAAAGTAGGCCCGTTCAAAAGCTGTTCAGCACTCTTTAGTCCAAGTAAGGGACTCAAGATCATGTCTCTTAAAGCCTTATAGAGAGGCTTTTCTATGAGTCCATAGTTTGGGATCCACAGCCAACAGAACCCTGCCATTTCCAGAGACACCCCCTCAGCTGTCCACAGGTCTTGGGTGCTCCCAAGCCTGCAATTGCCTGTTTTCTGTCAGGAAAAAGATCACTGTCCTTGGGAGAGGGCAAAGCCCAGATATGTGACTTGTTACTTACAAATCTGGACCTTTTTCTGGGAGACCTTATATCCACAATTAGCCAGGGTTCTGATGGTATTTTGTAGAATTTATGACATGTAGGGCTCGCTGTGAGCAAATTGTCCACAAATTGGAGTAAAAGTTCTTCATCCAATATTAGGTTTCCAATATTTCCCCAAACAAGGTAGGGGAATTCTTAAATCCTTGAGGCGGGACTGTCCAACAATACTGTTGGACTACCCGTGTTTCTGGGTCCTGCCATTCAAAAGCAAAGAGCTGCTATGATTCTTCTGCAATAGGAATGCAGAAAAAAGCATCTTTCAAGTCCAAAACTGGTGTATTCTCCCAGAATAGCTGTGAGCAGAGTGTACGGATGAGACGCCACAGGGTGCAAATCTTGAATCACTTTATTAATAGTCCTTAAGTCTTGAGCAAAGCAATACTCTGCTGAGTTTGGCTTTTTGACCAGGAGCATAGGGGTGTTGCATGGGAACCTGCAGAGTTTAATCAGTCCTGCTTTCAAAAGCTTTTTGAGAATTGGCTGAATTCCTTTGGGGGACTTTTGCCTCAGGGGATATCGTTTTATATTAGGTATGCCATAGACTTTTTTTAATGGGATTCGAATTAGCCATGCATTTTTGGCCTTCCCTGGGGTGCCATCAGCCCACATTTCTGGTCTTACCTTTTTGAAGACCTCAGGGGAAATAGCTCTGTCTCCTTTTCTGGGGCGTCCATGAGTACCATCTGTAGGTTTAAAACATATTCTGATGGGACTCTGACATCAAGCTGTCCAGTGAAGAAGTTACTTGAGCATTTAATTTATAAAGGAGATCTCAGCCCAAAAGAGGGATTGGACTCTCTGGCATATGTAAGAAACTATGTTTCAGGGTGAGGTCCCCTAGTTGTAGGAACAAATGACTTTGTATTTCTCCAGATACTCCCGTGACCAAGATGGACTGGCATGTTCTCTGTGCTACCTTGGTGTTTACCACAGAGTATACTGCACCCATATCTATCAGAAAGTCAATCAGCTCATTCTCAGTGTCAACTTTACCTGGGGTTCCTGTGGGGAAATTGGAATTGGGGGCCTCAATTGCAAGGGAGCCCCTCGGCCTCACATTTATCATCAGTGCTCCTCTCTTTCTACCAAATGAGAGGCTCCTGTCTTTCTTTTATAGTTTTTCTTCTTATCCTTTAGCTTAGGGCAATCTTTTTCCCAGTGCCCTTCCTCTTTACAGTAAGCACACTGTTCCCTCCCCAGTGGTGGCTCACCTCTCTTTGGGTTACTCACCTTCTGGGAATTCAATGCTACTGCCAGAAAAGTGGCATTCCATTTTGCCTCTTCTTTTTTCTGTTGTTGCTCCCTGTTGTTGAACACTTTAAAAGCAACATCCACCAGCTGAGAAGAGTTCATTCTAAATTCATTGTCTGATTTTTGCAATTTTCTCATATTTTCCATTCTAGCATTTTCAGGGGCCTAGAGATCTGCTGTAGGCCTGATAAATCCTTTCCAAAAATTCAGAGGGGTCTTCATTTGTTTTTTGCTGAATTTCTTTAATTTTGTTAAAACCCAGCCTGCTGGCTGTTTGCATTTAGGTCTCCACAAGATAATGTCATAGGGGAAATTGCCCTGCACTGGGAGTGGCTCCTGGTCCAAACTGGGTGTGCAGCCAGGTGTTAGATGGCAATGCCAGAGCAGGACTCTGTGCCCCAGGAACCAACACGGAATTTTCTAATTGCTCCCCATGAGGAGGGGGAGCCAGTCTGACCATTTCTTGAGCGCCAGTGTCAGGAATGGGGGCTGGATCTGTAGAAATGGGAGGCAGTGGGAGGAGTGGGTATATTGGCATAGCAGCTGGAACAGCTGGGACAGCTAGCTCAGCTGGAGGAGTTAAGGTTTGAAACAACATATCTTCACTCTCATTCCCTTCCTTTGCTTATTTTCCCTGATGTAATGGCACAAATGCTTACACGTAGGGGGTTTCATCATTCTTCCCCTCTTTTTTTGTGGAATAACTCTAATTGCAGGATTGTATACAGGCATTCAAAGGCCACCATTCCTCAGCATTTTATTGTAAAACCATAAATAGCAACAGATCCTCTTTAACCATTTTGCCTTGGCATCAAACAGCCAGGCTAAATTCTGGGCTGGGGCTTTTTGTCATTTTAGAAACCAAGTGGAAACTTTCTCTTCTCCCTGAGAATTTCCCACTGTCAGACAAGAACAAACAGTTTGGGGACGGGGGTTTCTCTTCTTTTCCTCCGTTTGACATCAGTAAAAGTTTTAAATATCACAAACTGATTTGGCTTTAAATGGAGAAATGGTACCAAAACAAAATGAAGCAAAAAACCCAAAGGACAAACAGAAAACCCTAAATAAACCATCAAGTTTGGTCTTGGGGCCCTATTTATACCAATGACACAGGAGACCACAAATGACATAATTAACACAGCAAAGGTGGCAGTACATGTTACACAGGGTTTCAAGATAACCCTGCATAAACCCCTTGTGGAGATCTGAACAATACTGTGGGCACACACTGTTACAATAACATTATCTTTTTCTTAGTCATGGGTTCATAGCTGTAATCTGAGGGAGGAGATATGGGGATATATGTATATGTATAGTTGACTCACTTTGTTATAAAGCAGAAACTAACACACCACTGTAAAGTAATTATACTCCAATAAAAATGTTAAAATAAAAATGCACCCCAGAGGACTTTCTTTAGGGAGAGTTGAAACATTCCCCAATTTTTTAAAGACAAGACAAAATACAAACGGTGCACACAAATGTTAGCATCCAAAGAAATAAATGAACCGGTTCACAAACTAGGTAAAGGTCCAGCAACTATTGCCTCTCTCCAACAGGGTACTCTACTAAAATACAAAACAAATTGACTTATTCCAGAGGAAAAATAACCCAACTGGAGTGTAATAAATTTTCCAGCTGTACACACCAGAGTAACTTACCCTACTGTGTGGGGCCCTTCAGCTCCCAGATGTCGATTCCCTGCTCTAACTGCCAAGCTCAGGGGCAGCCAGTGCCACTTTGGGGAATTTTGAAGGGAAGACCCTCACGACAAGTGGTCCTGGCAGTTCCTAAGGCCTTACCCTAATATCCCCCAATGGGAGCCAGCTGTCTACTAGCAAGAAGGCCCCCAGGCTGGCTTCGCCAAACTTTGTTACCAAGTCCAAGCTCACACTGCTCACAGCACAACAGGCCAATAAATTGAGAGGCTAGATGTTGGGGTAAGGAATAGCAACTTTATTTGGAAAGCCAGCAGACCCAGAAGATGGTGGACTAGTGTCCCAAAGAACCATCTTCCCCGAATTCGAATTTAGGCTTCTTTTATACTAAAAGGGGAGGGGGTGTGGCTGGTTGTTGCAGACTTCTTGGTGTCAGAATCCTTTGTTCTTGCAGCTGTCCACGTGGGTCAGGTCATGATGTTCCTATAAACCTCCAACAAGACTAATATTATCCTCTGTTCTGCAACTTTTTATCTCTATATGAATGGAAAAGTGTTGTACCTTTAAAGGTCAGGGCCTTGAGAATGGGCTATCCTGTATATTTCAGGCTGTAGGCAACAGTCTTAACTTTTAACAAAAGTTAAAGTAAAAGAAACAGATCCAATATGGAGTCAAATTTGTTCACACACACACACATCTCTCAGATAAACAATACAAATATTACTCTAAAATTCTCAGATTATGAAGGGCTCTTTATTTACCTGTTATGGTCAGCAGCAGCAGTATATCTAAACCACCGCCTCATTTCACATAAATATTAAGTATTACCAGTTGTTTCCATACTGTCTCTTTCACCATATAAGTTTCATTCCAACTGGAAAAGGAAAAGATAAACACACACACTCACACACACGCACACACACAAAGATTTTCTCCAAGAATATTGTTACAATTATCTCACCTTGGGAAAGAGAATGAGAATCATGGGAAAGATGAAAATGTTAAGACTGGATTTATTGTTTCACGGAAAGGGAGCAGCTAAAACCTCATACCCATGAGCAGAAGCTTCCTTTTTTGGTTTGTGTTATTAGACTTTATTTCACTGCATAAGATAAAGCCAAAAAAATGAGAAAGCCCACTTCTTTTGTTGCCACTTTGGGGGCGCTGGAGCTAAACCTTGTGTCCAACCACAGGGGCAGCAGACAGGACAGGAGGACCGGCATGGCCTCAGACAAGCCTCAGAGAGTCACGCCCTCGGTGCCCTGACCAGGCTACCGAGGCCCAGTATGGCCACCTCACCCAGGGATGAAGGCGCCAGCAGTTGGAGGATTAGGGGATGAGGGTTTCATGCCTTCTTTGTTCCCTGTGTGCAGAACGAATAGGTCTCCATTTTGAGGATCCAGATCTTAGAGTACTTAATAAAATCAGTCCACAAGGGGGAGCTTAGGAAGGACTGTGTCTAGACATACACATACAGATAACACTTGCACAGCACAGACACACACGTAAAGCAGCATAAGAGTTTTCCTCCTGCTCTCCCCCAGACCATGATTTGTAGTCCACCACCCTTTGCTGACAGAGGTCCCCAAGGCACCTAGAAGGAAAGCCATCAACTCTCCTCTGCCCCCAAAAGACGATCCCCACCCTCCTCTTAGAAGGAGATGGGTCTTTGGAGTGTCCATCCCACAGGATTCTACTCTTTCCATTCTGCTGTGCTCAGGTCCCTGACATTTACATTTCAATTTCCAAATTGCTTAAGTGTAAGACCTCTCTTCTTTTCCCTTTCTTATTATCTTCCAAAGTCATAGAGACCACAGTGAGTGACTGATAAAGACTTTTTGCCTCCAAACCTCATTTTACTCCCTAGAAATCTTATTTCTCTTCTCACAAGGTTTATGTGTCCCATCCCAGCATTCCAAGACCTTGCTAACATCTGTAGTTTACTGCCACATTTCACACTCCCATTTGTATAGATTTCCCCAGAATTCTTAAAAGAATTCATTTCCCCACTGACAGACCCAAGCACAAAATTTATCCATTCTGGAAAAAGTGCCAAACCCAGACCCAAAGGCTGGCAGCCTCCAGCTGGCCAGTTCCTTCTCAGCAAATTGAGATCTGCCACCCAGGGAGGGAATCACTGTAATTGGGAAGACCAAATCTGACACCATATTAGATCTGTTCCTTTTACTCTAAACTTTGCGTTCTGTTGCCTATGCTTAATCATGCTGGCTCTGCACCTTTTTTAAAAGAATGTTGCTTATTCTGAAATATACAGTATAGCCTATTCTCAAGGCTCTGACCTTTAAGCATCCATTCATACAGAGATTAAAAAGTTGCAGAACAGGGAATAACATTTGTCTTATTGGAGGTTTACAGGAACATCGTGAGCTGACCTATGTGGACAGCTGCAAGAACAATGGATTCCTACATCAAGAAGTTTGCAAGAACTAACCACACACCTCCTTCACCTTGCTTTGCCAAAACACTTCGAGGAGTTTGGGGCTTGCTGGACATGAGCCACCTGTCTCCTTGCATGGCCCTGCAATAAACCTTTCTCTGCTCCAAACTCTGATGTTTTTGTTTGGCCTCACTGTGCATCGGGCACATGAACAACACCAGTGACTGATATTCTGCACTGTTCACCTAGGCCAAGAGTTGGCATCCTGCTGGCAGGCAAGAAATATGTAGGCTGCTTCCTGCATCCAAGCTGTTGCATCTTTCAACCTGAGCAATTTCCTCAGGAACAGGGTGCCCCCCAAAGGCTAAGAAACACCGAACTTTACAACTGAGTTTATAATTTATTTTAAACTTTTTATCATGAAAATAACTTATATAGAAAAGTGCATAGAACATATATTTACAATGCACCAAATAGTAAAATGAATACCCAACCCACCCAGCTAAAAACATAGAGCACTGCAGCCATTCAGAAGCCCAGGTCTCTTCCTGACCCCTGCCTCACCTCAGAGGTGCCCATATCTTGACTTTTATGATAGTCAACTCCTTGCTTGTGTTTTGTTTTTCCACCTACATATGAATTCCTAAACAATATACCATATTTCATAACATCTAAAACCCTATTGATTGTGAAATGTGTCATTATTTATGTATAAATAAGAAAGAAAATGCTGCAATTAAACTGATACCTTCTTGATTAGATTTTTATTTTATACTTATTAAAAGAACAAACGGCTTACATGACCATAGATTTTATCACATATTATCTTGATGCATACATTAAAAAGAAAAAATTAAGCAAAATATATTGGCTAAAGATGTCTTAAAACTTTTTTATACCCAGATTCCACACCCATGTCACTTTTTGACTCAGGTTGTCCATGTCTGTTTTTCTCATGTAACATCATCCTCTGTGCAAAAAGCGTGTTGGAAACTGGGAATTTCCTGTAATGGTGCTTCTCCACTGTTTCCTGGTTTTCTTGCAAACAACTCACTCATTCAACAAATTTGTGTGTCAGTCTTTTTCATCGTGACCTTCACAGTAATTACCATAATAGTCACAAACATTTGACTGCTTTAGCCAATAGTGGCATCATCTTCAAACTTGTAACTTCATAAGAGCTCACTGAGAGATGCTCCTGGTACGCTGCTTGATGTCTGGCTGAGTCCAATCACACAGCTGGCGATTTTGGCAATTTAGGCTTCTTTAAAATACATTTTTTTTTAACTTCGCTTTCTTTTGTGAGGCATTAACTTGGGTTTGTTTTCCATTTATACCATGATTTATGGGTCAGAAGTTCAGGCAGGGCTCAGTTGGGTGACTCTTCTGCTTAATTAGCAATGCTCAGCTTGTCTGGAGACACAAGACAGCCTCACTCACAGGTGGGCCACCTTGGAGTGGGTGGCTGGAAGGCCGGGCTCATCTGGGACTGTTGACCAAAGTGCCTACATGTGGCCTCTTAAGCAAGTCATCCTCAGGCTAGTTGGCCTTCTTACATGGTAGCTCAGGGCTCCCAAACAGAATGTTCCAGGAACAAGCAGGTCAGGAGACCCAGCCCTAACTGAACTTTTAATCTTGATTATTGCTAGAAGCTCTGTTACTTTTTTCAAATTTTTAAAATAACTTTCTATAGTTTTCTGCCCCCTGCAAATATTTCCAAGTGTGTCCTTAACTTATTAAACAGGGAAAGTAGAATTGTTCTATATTTTATGTCTGATGATTTCAATACCTGGGTCTTTGAGGCCATTGTTAATTTCTGGGAGTGATGGGGTGGTGCTTCTAATTTTCACTCATGATATTATATTTCATTGTGTACCCTACTATCTTTGACTACCTGTACTCATTGTAGTTGAAAAATTGCTTAAGGACTAACCTTTGAAGTCCTGGATGAAAGTATCTTCCTCCAAAGAAAACTAAAAATACCCCTAAAACACCATTTCATGCTCCACAACATCTGCCTAACCCATAATATTTATCTCCTTCTGCTCTGCTTCCCTGAAGCTTGGATCTCTTGTAAGTCCAATGGGAGCCATCTCCTTCACCTCAAGTACATTGTGGTCAACAGGTAGAGTCTGCCATTTCCTCACTTGCCAGTGCAGATATCAGATCTCCAACCATTTTTTAAATCCCTCATAACAAAAACAAAAACAAACAAACAAAAACTTGTTCCATTTGGATTAACAGCATTCAGCTAAATAATGCCCTAATTCTCAGGTGTTTTCTCTCCCTAGCTATATTGTATAAGATTTTTCCACCTGGTCCACAATATTCCTTTCCATCTGAGACAGGAGGGAAAAGGACAGGACACAACTGCTAGATAAATGAAGATGGGTCACAGCTGTTAGGATGCACTAAAACCCAGTTGGAACTGACTTAAATCAAGGTGGCTTTGAGGATGGCCTGGCCATTGACCTTTAGCACATTATACCTTCATTATAATGATAAAAATCAATCCCCCTTATGCCATGACAGTTCTGAGACAGACCATAAAATTTCAAAAAGTGGGCAATGGAGATTGGTTCAAGATGGCAGAGCAGAAAGATGTGCTCTCACTCCCTCTTGCATGAGCACCGAAATCACAACTAACTGCTGAACAATCATCAACAGGAAGACACTGGAACTCACAAAAAAGATACCTCACATCCAAAGACAAAGGAGAAGCCACAATGAGATGGTAGGAGGGGCGCAATCACAATCAAATCAAATCCCGTAACTGCTGCATGAGTGACTCACAAACTGGAGAACACTTATATCACAGAAGTCCACCCACTGGAGTGAAGGTTCTGAGCCCCACATCAAGCTTCCCAACTAGGGGGTCTGGCAATTGGAGGAGGAATTCCTAGAGAATCAGACATTGAAGGCTAGTGGGATTTGATTGCAGGACTTCCACAGGACTGGAGGAGACAGAGACTCAACTCTTGGAGGGCACACACAAAGTAGTGTGTGCATCGGGACCCATGGGAAGGAGCAGTGACCCCATAGGAGACTGAACCAGACCTACCTGTTAGTGTTGGATGGTCTCCTGCAGAGGCGGGGGGTGGCTGTGTCTCACCATGAGGACAAGGACACTGGCAGCAGAAGTTCTGGGAAGTACTCCTTGGTGAGAGCCCTCCCAGGGTCTGCTATTAGCCCCACCAAAGAACCCAGGTAGGCTCCAGTGTTGTGTCACCTCAGGCCAAACAACAAACAGGGAGGAAACCCAGCCCCACCCATCAGCAGACACTCGGATTAAAGTTTTACTGAGCTCTGCCGACCAGAGCAACAGCCAGCTCTACCCACCACCAGTCGCTCCCATCAGGAAACTTGCTCAACCCTCTTAGAGGGTTGCAGAGGGCAGACAGCAGAAGAAGAGCTACAGTCCTGCAGCCTGTGGGGAAAAAAACACATTCACAAAAAGATAGACAAGATGAAAAGGCAGAGGGCTATGTACCAGATGAAGGAACAAGATAAAACCCCAGAAAAACAACTAAATGAACGGGAGGTAGGCAACCTTCAAGAAAAGGAATTCAGAATAATGATAGTGAAGATGATCCAGGACCTCGGAAAAAGAATAGAGGCAAAGATCTAGAAGACGCAAGAAATGTTTAACAAAGACATAGAATAATTAAAGAACAAACAAACAGAGATGAACAATACAATAACTGAAATGAAAAACACACTAGAAGGAATCAATAGCAGAATAACTGAGGCAGAAGAACGGATAAGTGACCTGGAAGACAGAATGGTGGAATTCACTGCTGTGGAACAGAATAAAGAAAAAAGAATGAAAAGAAATGAAGACAGCCTAAGAGACCTCTGGGACAACATTAAATGCAACAACATTCACATTATAGGGGACCCAGAAGGAGAAGAGAGAGAGAAAGGACAAGAGAAAATATTTGAAGAGATTATAGTCGAAAACTTCCCTAACATGGGAAAGGAAATAGCCACCCAAGTCCAGGAAGCGCAGAGAGTCCCATACAGGATAAACCCAAGGAGAAACAAGCCGAGACACATAGTAATCAAATTGGCAAATATTAAAGACAAAGAAAAATTGTTGAAAGCAGCAAGGGAGAAATGACAAATAACATACAAGGGAACTCCAATAAGGTTAACAGCTGATTTCTCAGCAGGATTTCTACAAGGCAGAAGAGAGTGGCATGACATATTTAAAGTGATGAAAGGGAAGAAACTACAATGAAGATTACTCTACCCAGCAAGTATCTCATTCAGATTCGATGGACAAATCAAAAGCTTTACAGACAAGTAAAAGCTAAGAGAATACAGCACCACAAAACCAGCCCTACAACAAATGCTAAAGGAACTTCTCTAAGTGGGAAACAAAAGAGAAGAGAAGGACTTACAAAAACAAAAACAAAACAATTAAGAAACTGGTAATAGGAACACATATATTGATATTTACCTTTAACATGATTGGATTAAATGCTCCAACCAAAAGGCACAGGCTCACTGAATGGATACAAAAACAAGACCCATATATATGCTGTCTAAAAGAGACCAACTTCAGACCTAGGGACACATACAGACTGAAAGTGAGGGGATGGAAAAAGATATTCCATGCAAATGGAAATCAAAAGAAAGCTGGAGTAGCAATACTCATATCAGAAAAAAAATACACTTTAAAATAAACAATGCTACAAGAGACAAGGAAGGACACTACATAATGATCAAGGGATCAATCCAAGAAGAATATATAACAATTATAAATATATATGCACCCAACAGTGCAGCACCTCAATACATAAGGCAACTGCTAACAGCTATAAAAGAGGAAATCAACAGTAACACAATAATAGTGGGGGACTTTAACACCTCACTTACACCAATGGACAGATCATCCAAACAGAAAATCAATAAGGAAACACAACAAACTCATTCTACAAGGCCACGATCACCCTGATTCCAAAACCAGACAAGGACGTCACAAAGAAAGAAAACTACAGGCCATATATAGAGGGAAATTTCCTCAGGACAATAAAGGCCATATATGACAAACCCACAGCAAACATTGTCCTCAATGATGTAAACTGAAAGCATTTCCACTAAGATCAGGAATAAGACAAGGTTGCCCAATCTCACCACTCTTATTCAACATAGTTTTGGAAGCTTTAGCCACAGCAATCGGAGAAGAAAATGATATAAAAGGAATCCAAACCGGTAAAAAGAAGTAAAGCTGTCACTGTTTGCAGATGACATGATACTATACATAGAGAATCCTAAAGATTCTACCAAAAAGCTACTAGAGCTAATGTACCAAAATGCTCATTGCAGCTCTCTTTACAATAGCCAGGTCATGGAAGCAACCAAAATGTCTGTCACCACGTGAATGGATAAAGAAGATATGGTACATACATACAATGGAATATTACTCAGCCATAAAAAAGAATGAAATTGAGTTATTTGTAGTTAGTTGGATGAATCTAGAGACTGTCATACAGAGTTAAGTAAGTCAGAAAGAGAAAAACAAATATCATATATTAACGCATATATGTGGAACCTAGAAAAATGGTGCAGATGAACCAGTTTGCAGGGCAGAAATTGAGACACAGATGTAGAGAACAAGCGTATGAACACCAAGGGGGGAAAGCAGAGGCGGTTGGGGGGTGATGAATTGGGAGATTGGGATTGACATATATACACTAATATGTATAAAATACGTGACTAATAAGAAACTGCTGTATAAAAAAATAAATAAAATTAAAAAATTTTTAAAAAAGTGGCAATGGCCCAATAACCCCTTGGAATCTCCACTCTTCCCCAAAATAGCAAGAATATTCCTCCTGCTCTTTGGCATATAAAATTACTCAGCACATAAAAACCAACAGCCCCATGCCCTGGGGCTGCTCCCACTTTCTGAGATGGATGACATTCTGTCTGTGGAGTGTGTATCTCTAAATAAATCCACTGTCACTTTACTTTGGCTCACTCTTGAATTCTTTTCTGCAGGAAGACAAAGCTCCTCACTCACCAATCCTTCCCAGTCACACAAGTCCTGGGGCGTGACATTTCCCTCTCCTGCAGCACATCCAACTTCTGTCATCATCCAGAGTGACATCAACGTTTACTTACACAACCACCTTAAATTCAATGTGACCATAAATGAGTCCTACAAACCTGCACCCTCTTCCAGTGTTTCCATAAATGGTGAATGTCACATCTATTCACCCAGCCGCCCAGTCCAAAAGTCTAGGCACTTTGCTAGATGCTTCCTTCCCTTCTCCTTTACCCTCCAGTCAGCACCAAGTGCTTCCTTTACATTTCTTCTATTTACCCCTGTTCCTGTCCCCACCCTGCAGGCTTGAATGGCCCCAGGCCTACAAAACACTAAATATTTGGTTAGTATCCAGTGCCTCCCCACCCCTCATTCAGCCTGGGTAGAGCTGGTATGAGTTACGATAATGTGCTGGTGAAGTTTTAATGACTTTAGCAAATCAACAATTAGTCTCCCCTGTGATATTTAGTTCCCATTAATGTTAGAAAACCTCTCTTCTTTTCATTTGCTTCCTAACATGACAGACCCAAACACATATTTACTATCAGTATAGATATTCACATTAAGACCAGTGGCTAATTTAACAGCTCATCTAACAGCTTATGAGTTCCAGAGCTTGGGCTGATTTTATGTTTGGGAGGACATAAGCCTCTAAATCCCACAAGGACTGATTATTACATATGACACATATTTCCCTGTGTGTCTCTCACACAAGATCCATCAGTGAACAATATAAGTCAACACTGGGAATAAGAATGTGAGATGAATCAGACTGAGACAGGATCTTCCTCTGTGGCTGTGAGGTGGTCACGTTCACACATCTGGTCAGGAGCTGGCAGCAGGGCAGCTGGGTTTCAGAGTTTACCGCTGTGTAGCATCACATTAGGATTAGATAATAAGGCCTGCAACCCACTAACAAGTGCTGTCTCATGGGGACTTGGAAAACAGCAGTAAGAGCTGGATTCACACAAGGAAGTTAATGTCCCAGAGCCACAGCTGCACACTTCTCAAGTAGAAGGGCTACTAGTGCGGCCCCTGAACAACCCAGCATCCAGAGCACATGCAGGTGAGACAGGAGGGAAGGGGGCAGGGCACAACCTTTAAAAGAATGACACAGCCATTGAGCATATGACATAAACTGGTTAGAACCTACTAGGTCCAAGATGGCAGAAAATTCAACTTCCAATGAACTTTGAGCCTCATTATACGCTCATTGTAATACATTAGCTAAACGACACACCCACCAGCACCATGACAGTTCTGAGGCCCACCATAAAAGGCCAAAAAGTGGGTGTGGCCCAAAACCTGGAAATCCCCACCCTTGCCCAAAATAATTGGAATAATCCCCCCAACTTGTTAGCCTATGGAATTACCCAGCCCATAAAAACGAACCATCCCACACCTTGGGTGTACAATCTCTCTGCCTATGGAATGTGTATCTCTGCTTTCAGTTTACTCTGGCTCGCTCTTGTATTCTTTCCTGTGTAAAGCCATGGACCCTCACTTGGCATGCCCAAGACCTGGGACATGACCATCCTCTCATGCTTCATTTTCCTACAACATCTTTATGAAGGAAGAAGACAAAGGCGGTCTTCTCTCCCTCCCTACTTTTCCTTTGATTATAAAAATGTAGCCCACTTAGTTCTTGGGGCAGAGCCCCCTTGCCTTCCTGCTTGTATCCTTCACAAGCATCCTATATTAACAAATATGCTTCTTGCCTAACACTTTGCCTCTTGCTGAACTCCTTCTGCACCAAGACAGAAGCTTTATTAAGTCCTGAGATGAGTTGTGTGGTTTCAGTTGGAAGATTATGGGTTCAAATCCCATCTGAGGTGTGATTGTGGGTTCGACTCCCATCTGAGGTGTGCAGTTTCACAGGTAGACAAGAGGTTAATTTGGGTAAGCATAAATTTTGAGTAAGCATACCACCAGCAGCCCCCTAGTTCTCCTACAGAAAAGATGGAGCAGTCTGTCAATGAGGAACTTCTAACACAGGTGGGAAAACAATGGATACTTGCAGAGTTGGAAACCTTCTTTAGATTTTTTGGACCACAGTAAGTAAGCATGAGTGATGCTTTTGCTGTACCACCTCTGTAAGCGGCTGAGCGTATCAGAGAAGGCAGGGACCTTCAACATGGAGGACTTGTTTCTCATGGTGGGTCACTTCGTTTGTAAAATAGGATGATTTGGGGATGAAAGTGTTTTCCACCTATCAGCTAATAACAAATATCCCAAATACTTGACTTCAGTTCAACAAGAGTGATGCTTTTGCTGTACCACCTCTGTAAGCAGCTGAGCGTATCAGAGAAGGCAGGGACCTTGTTTCTCATGGTGGGTCACTTCGTTTGTAAAATAGGATGATTTGGGGATGAAAGTGTTTTCCACCTATCAGCTAATAACAAATATCCCAAATACTTGACTTCAGTTCAACAATACTGCAAATTATCTAGGGAGGCTAATGTCCTTGAGAGGCTAAAATTTTAGTAAAGCTGAAATATCTTCTTTTACAGGCACAGAAAGTGTTAGCTATCAATGAGTCATCCATAGAGTGAATTAGCATGGACCCCGAAGGTGGGAAAGAATTATCTGAGTTCTCTTGTTAATACCAGGAGAATATATTAGGCAAATACCTGAATTCATGGGAATCCATCGCCACAAATATTGAAAGCCTCCCTAAGTAAACACAAAGAAACACCTTGACTCCTTCGCTAAAGGCATAGTAAAGAAAGATGAACATAAGTCCATTACAGAAAAATATTTAGCTCACCTAATACGGAGGTTAGGATAGTGGCAGGGTCTGTACTTTAGGTGTCAGAGAAAACAAAAACGTATTTATTTCTCTCAGATCTTATACAAATCTATACATGGTTGACCCTCCTTATCAAATTTTCCTTCCTTTTTCACAGATAATATGGGGCATTAGAAGCAAAATGTCCTTCCCTTATTATTCTCTGTTTTTCTAGTTCTCTAATTACAGGTTCTATTCCCTGTATTTGAGATAGAGAAAAGATAGTGTTTCCCACATGATTATGATATATTTTGCTGTAAGCTACAACAGTGAAATTGATTAAATGGTGTATTTACTGAGCCAAAGTGTTGAAGAAAGACTTTTTCAGCAAACAGGCAGGGCCATTTACCTGATTAAAGGTGTCCACTAACCCTCCAACAGTGAATGAGAATTGGCCCAGTGGAAAGGCTCATTCCCATCCTTGTCACCAAACTTTCGAGGGCAAAAAAAAGAAGACAAGACCCAAAGGAACACACCAATTCATAATAGAGAATTAAATAATTCTATCATTTAGAAAAAAATCTCAAAGGCATTCAGGTAGCCAGCAAGTGTCTACATAGCTATGGTGGATTTGGGGCTCTGTTGATATAAATTGTAATCAAAGCTACAATTCTTATCCATCATCCCACTATTAGTAAACAGACATTATTCTGTTTGTAGCCGTAGTTACATTGAGCTTACCCTACTGTCCTGTTTCTCATAATTCCTTATCAGGATTATTCTGATGTTCTATTCTCTGTCACTCCTCACAATTACCTCCCATGACTGCCCCAACAGCTCATATGATTAGTGACATCCTTCATCGTACTTCAGAAAGGTAAGTGTGTTCCACCCTTCATCTCAATAACTAGTACCTGAATCCACCTAGTTGCTCAAGCCAAAATCCCAGGAGTCATCCTGGTGTTCTCTTTTCCACCCTATTTACCCACATCCAATCCATCAACTAGAACCAAGGGGCTCTGAAGCCAAAATTTACCTCAAATTATTTCAATTTCATCTTTACCTTCATCTGAGCCACTATCATCTCTCGCCATTGCAGCAACCTTGTAACTGCTTCCCTGCTCCCTTTTATCTTCCTTCCTTATCTTCCTATTCTTTCCCTAAGTCATCAACCTTATAATAGATAAAAAATTATCAAATCCACATAGTTTTTAAAATATGCCTTCTATCCATCTTATTTTTTGAGGCACCATGTCATCTTTGGTTTGAAAGGAGGTTTTGTTGCTTTAACTAAACGTTTCAAAATCACTGCCATAGGCAACCAGCAATCATTGTGTTTATTTGCAGAGTCAGCTTCTCTTGGCTGTGAATAAAGAAATATAAATGATACACCACACATTTGAGTAGCTTTTCAAATCATTTTAAATCCTTTTTTAAGTAATTCACATGATTTCACTCATATGTGGAATCTAAAAAAAAACAAACTAACAAACAATAAAAAACTCATAGATACAGAGATCAGATTAGTGGTTACCAGAGTGGAAGGGGGATGGGAAGTGGGTGAAATGGGTGAGGGGGGTCAACCTTATGTATGGTGATGGATGGTAATTCTACTGTGGTAGTGATCACTCTGTAGTGTATACAGATGTCAAATTATAGTGCTGTACACCTGAAACTTATATTTTTAAAAAGTAATTCAAATCAATCTTTTGCCATATGTGCAAGGCATCGCTGCAGAGACCTAGCATCTATAAGACCCAGTTTGACAACTGCTGGCTGCAGGAAAAATTGAAGTTTCTTAGCCTAAATCACATAAGATTCTCCCCTATCCACCCCTGCCTACTACCCAGGATGTTCCTCTACCCCAGCCCTCTCACTGCCTAAAGCCAGAGTGAGTCACTGGGAATTATCCACCCCAAGTCTTTTCCCCTTCTTCTAGGAGTAGCCAATGACTGTGAAAGAAGAATGTCCCTGGCTCTATTCAGGCAAGGTGAGGTCATGTGGCACAGCCTGGACAATCAGATGTGAGCAAAAGTGCTGGCCTGGAAAAGATGCCTGGATTTCTCCCAGGCTCCTGGTCCGGGAAGATCCCACATGCCACAGAGCAACTAAGCCCGTGCGCCACAACTACTGAGCCTGCACTCTAGAGCCCATGAGCCACAACTACTGAGCCCTCATGCCACAACTACTGAAGACCTCATGCCTGGAGCCTGTGCTCCACAACAAGAGAAGCCACTGAAATGAGAATCCCATGCACAGCAACGAAGAGTAGCCTCTGCTCGCCGCAACTAGAGAAAGCCCGCGCGCAGCAATGAAGACCCAGCACAGCCAAAGTAAATAAATTACATTTTTTTAAAAATCTCCAATGAACATGGATTCATTTTTCAGCTTCTTATTAATCTTATTCCAAGAAAGATGTAAATTCTCCACCTGAAACATTTCCAAATTTCTTTCAATGTGTTTTTTGGATACTTATATGAAATTACTTAACAGAGTGATCCAAAGGAAGATAATTTGCTACTGTTTGAGTATGGAAATAAGTTGCAAGTGTCCCACGATTAAATTCCTTGAAGAGGTTCAATTAGACACTTCAAGTAGACACTTAAGAGAAACTGAATTGGGCCCTGGTCAGTGATCATTTTAAAAACAGCATTAATAACTGAGACGGTAAAATAACATTTCCCTGTATGCTTGTCTTCCAAAGATCTACCAAAAGTTCATGTTTTATGGCCTTTTAAAGCAATTTTGCAATGGGAGCAAGAGTGTCTGACACAGAAATCAATTTATCTCCATCCCTTTTAATGTATAATTAACAGGGAGTCAGCAAGCACTGCCCAAAGGAAGTGGGTTCTCCAGAAAAGAACTTTAGCAATGGCCAAGGAGAAGCTTCTGCAAGAGGTCCCGAAAGGTGGATGGAGCCCAAAGGTGGAGCACACCCCAGCGCTTTCTGGCCAACTGTGATTCCTTGATTCTTCACAGTGTGAGGATAAACAGACCCACAGATGTCATATCAGATGGACACAAATCAGCATTTTTAAATGCAATTGTGTCTCAATCACCACCCTTGACATGAGGGGTCCACCACTGTGAAGTCTCTTAGGAATCATTTTTGCTTCCTGCCACCACAGAGTTCAGAATAGCAAGAGAATCAGATGGAAAAATACTACCAGTGCACAACCTGTCAGAGTGATTGTGAGGATGCTCCAGGACAGAAGACACCCCAAGACGTAGTTGAAATGACAATGTGGCCAAGTCACCCTGCTGCTTCTGGAAGAGACTCAAGGGACCATAACCAGTGTCCCATTTCAGCTGATTGGGCCCCACCTTCAGCCCCTGCTCAAGGAAGCAACGTTGGGCTGCTTGTTGCCAAGGGGTAGTTGTTCTGTGCACCTGAGTTGGCATCTTTGCCCAAAGGTGGCCAATCAATAAGTTATCATCTATCCCCAAGCTGGTCTGCTCATAAGGACCTGATACACAAGGAATTAGTTAATTTTCTAAAGCAATCAGAATGGTCCCTTCTGGAATTTGGGCTAAGAGGCCAGTTCAGAAGCAAGAGAACAAGAAGAAGCTGCTATGAGATGGCAAGAGGGGCTCATCATAAATGGTCCTCCAACTCCGGTTCACAAACATACTTGCCGTAATTCCTCCTGAATTTAGGTTCTCTGCTCCCACATAAGCTCATCTTTCACCAGGACCACTGGAGCCACATTTCCAGGAATGGGAAACCCGCTCTTGGCTTGGACTTTAGGCAGGATGGAGGTCTTCCTTGCCTCAAATGTCACTCCCATGGCACAGACAGAGGGATAAAGAGCTTCCCATCCCCAGCCATTCTAAATCCTAACAGACAGACAGACCCAGCATTCAGTGCACAGAGAATTGTAGGAGAGCAAACCAGCCGTGGCAATCAGGTGAAAAGTTCTAAGCCCTCAGAGGCCAGGCCAGGGGCATGTGTAAAATAAAGAAAGCCAAGATCTAGCTCTGATGCTCCAGAAGCAAGACATTGGCACCCAGCACCTCCAGGCCAGGTAGGGAGCATGTGGAACATGAAAGGACCTCAGGAGAATTCTAACATGCCACACGTATTCCTTATGTTCTATGTGCCCTGATTTGCACAAAAGGATGGTCCAAATTTATGCCTGTCATTCCAGCATAATTTTATTCTCAGAATTGTTCCAGTTAAGGTGATTAATTATATGTTCCCCCTACTTAGAGTGGATTGGCAGGTTCTTAAGAGTAGGAAGTGTATTAGTTACTTATTTCTGCCTAACAAACTATCCCAAAACTTAGCAGCTTAAAACAACAAGCAAGTATGATCTCACAATTTCTGCAGGTCAGGAATTCAGGCATGGCTTATCTGGGCATCTCAGACCCGAGGTCTCTGATGAGGTCACAGTTAAGCTATTGGTTTCATCTTGTGATCTCATCTAAATGTTCAGCTGTGGTGACAGGGGGTGAGGCAGCCCAGCTCCAGGGTCACTCACATGGTTGTTGGCAAGCTTCACTTCCTCCCGGGCTGCTGGACTGAGGACTCAGTTCCTTATCAAGGTTCATGGGTCTCTCCACAGCGTTGCTCACAAGGAAGCTGGCTTCCCCAGTACAAGTGATCTAAGACTGAGGAAGAGGACAGAGAGAAACAGAGAGGAGAGTCCAAGACAGCCACAGTTTTCTTATAAACTAATCTTGGGGGTAACATCCCATCACCCTGACATAGTCTATTGTTTAGAAGTGGATCACTAGGGGAGGAGATTAATGAGGGCTTAGCACCAGGAGGCAAGGGATGGGGGTCACGTAAGAAGCTGCCAACCACCGTGACTACCGGCTGTAAGTCCTTTGTGCTCTTGCACTGTCCCCCATGATGGTTCTCACCCATTTCTGTTCCATCTCATTGCTATCCCTTCCAGAGCTCCAGGTTGAAGGAGTCCCTCCAGAGACTGCTGTTGATGTAAGACACGGACGGTGGACACGATCTAGCTATTGGAGAGAAAGAGGCGGTGTGGCATCACACCCCAGAGTGGACTCTGAAGTTGGACTACCAGGTTCACATCTCAGCTCCTCACCATGACCTGTGTGACCTGACCTTGAGCAAATTATCGATCTTTTCTCTGCCCTTGTCTGTCCCTCGTGGTGGTTAATAGTGCCTATTTTTCAGAACCATTGTGAGAATTGATGGACCTACCACACTTAAGGTGCTTAGAGTTCTCAGCTCGTAGGAAGTCGGTAAATGTTGATTATCACCTTCATCCTTGTCATTATGGAGAACTGGGCTCCTCAAGTTAGAAGAGCAGGGAACAGCTCCCCTAATACACAGGGTCTCAGCAAGGCCTATTTCCACCTGAATGTCCACACTGCCTACCATGGCTCTACATTTCCTCTCCAAGCCTTAGGACCCCTTCTCTGAGCCTTTGTCTCCACAGAAATGGTTCTGGAAGCTAGTCCTTTGTCCAGGCCCCAATCCCTCTGCCGAGTTTCCTGAGATAAGCCTCCAGCCATCCTCCACCCAGCCTCTTCCTCCTCTTTCCTCCTCCCCTGCCCTCTCTAAACCCACAGTTCCCAGACCTGCAGTTTGTTCTCAACTCTTTCACTGTGTCTCTCCCCACCACAAAGACATAGACACCTGATGCCCGGCTCTGAGCTGACATCCCTTTCCAGGGTAATATGGAAGAATCATAAATGATCACCCGGCCCCGAGAAGGCCCAGCACATCTGGCCTTGCTCTGACAACCCTGTTGCACTTCAAATCATTCATCTGCATTTTATCAGTAAAGGGGTTGTTGCCACAGAGCTCAACTGACAGATAAGAAAACTGAGTTAATTTAAGGGGAATTTGAAAAGCAAAGAAACGTGTGCTCCAAAGCAGAAAACCTGGATTCAAATCTTGGCCCTTCCTTTTACAGCCATGCAAGCCAGAGCCCTGGCCTCCCCTGCCTTCCAGCCCGTGGAAGGTGCACCTCACAGCTCTGCTGGAGGGTTAACTGGGGCCACACCACAAGCACAGGCAGTTCATGAGCACCTCAGCAGAACCCTGGAGCAAGGAAAGACACATCAACACGGACAACGTGTGCCTTGAGCTCCCTTGCAAGTAACATGGGGATGCTAGCATTAGAGCAGAGGCCAGAGGACAGAGACCTGGCCCGGCTCCAGGACTGTGACCCTTGCCTGCTGGAAGTCTCTGGACTCCAAAGGGAACTGGATTTCCTGCCCCTGTGACCTCTGCAAGCCTCCCACAGGCACAGAGCCAGAACGCTTCCTTTTGCTTTTAGTTAAGTTTTTGTTTTTTTTTGTTCTAAGAACAACCTGTTTGGATATATAAAATCTAACTTTCCCTCTCATTCTGGCCCCTCTCCAACAGGGCTGTGGGCCTGTTTGAGCAATAAAATCTGTCAGAGGCCCAAGTCGGACACCCCTGTCCTGGTGACCAGGGAGGATCCTTCATTTTCAGGGAGCAGGGCTTCCAGGCTTCCACTCCTCAGGGATCAGTGTGGGTGGACTTCTTGGCCACCTGTGACACCACCTGTGGACAGGGGCAGCCCCCCACCATCAGACTCATAGATGGGGTCAGCGCCCCACCATCAGACTCATGGACAGGCTCAGTCCCCCACCACCACGCAGCCAACAAGCCAGAAAGACAAGAGTTGGAGAAAGGGAAAGTAATGCCCACCAGTTGCAGGATCGTCACACAAGCCAACCTTTTCCATCCGGCTGGCTGTTGTGAGCTGTTAGGAGGTCACTGGGCCCCTGGGGGAAGTGACATGTCCAGAGTTATACAGCTGTTAGGTGGCAGATCTCACTCAGTGTGGTCTGAGCTTAGAGCCCATGCTGTGCTGACCTGGCTTTACTCAGCTGGGTTCAGTGCGGCATTTCCTAAAGCCATCCAGAGGTCCTCATTCTGGGTGTGAGGGAAAGTGTTAACGGAGTCCACACACAACATCACCTTCCTGAAGCCTCAAAATGCACAGCCACATACTAGCTCCAGTGATCCTCCAGGATTGAAGTCTGCTCAGATAGCAGTGATTGACAACCAGGGCTCCAGAGACAAATCCCAGCTCTGCCTGTGTCAGCTGTGGCATCCTGGACATGTCACTTTCCCTCTTCGTGGTTTAGTTTCATTCTCTATAAAGTGGAGTAACAATTGGACCTGCTCCATGGAGAGAGTGAGCAAATTAAGTGAACTAAATACATACAGCCCTCACAGCTGTGTCCATGCCGTGTGGCATCTGGAGGCTGGTGCGTGGGAATTCGTTATGCTAATCTCGATGCTTTGAATATATGTTTGAAAATATTCACAGTGTTAAAATATAGCCTTTAAAATGGTAAAACCATGCTTCTTATACAAATAGAAAATAAACACTTTCTAAAGATTTCATTTAACTCATTAATTATATGAGAATCAGATGCTGAAAATGGTTCAAATGAAATTGACTTACAGAGATTTATAAACTCTACTGGAAAAAAACTCATTTGTATTGCCACAAACAAGAATCACTTGTATTGCTGTCAGTGTCTACAAGTTACCCTCTCTCCCTACAAAAACGTGAGTGGCCTGGCCAATAGGAAGTTAAAGCTGTATCCCATAGAAGCTGGCCCTCCCCAGCGCTAACCATGGCCAGCTCAGCTCTCTCTGAAGGAACACTCAGGAATCTGTTTGAATCCAAGCCTGACAATTTTGCCTGATAACGAGAAGTTAACTTTTTCATCCTACTTACCCACTATGTCCTTTCTTAAACCTGGCCTCCTTTCCCCATCACCCAGTGAGAATTACAAATCTGTAATTACTTATTGCAGGCTGTTGTCTTATGGTTAGTTGTTAATGTGCATTTCCTCCACTAATATTTAAGATATATAAGTCATATCATTGTTTTCCACACAGTTCTTTGCACATTCTAAGCACTCAATAAACATAGACTGAATTAAATTGGCATGGATACAAAGCCTGCAGGCTTTGGTACCAGAGTCCTGGGTTCAAATCTGGATCTACCACCTACTGGCTGGGTGACCTAGGGGGATGCCCCTCAACCCTTCGAAGTCTCCACTTTCTTATCTGTAAAACAGGAATGCTGATAATAATACTTACCTCACAAGGCTTTTGAGAGGATGACACATTTCAATCACGCAAAGTACTTAGAAGAGTGTCAGGTCTGTAATAAGCACTCAATAAATGTCAGCTGTTAATATTACTATCTAGAAATCCCGGCTCTGGCCTGAGTTCTTAATTGTGTTTATTTTTAAAAGAATCAAGTTTATTTTCCCCTGAGTACTTTATATACAGTGAGTGCACTATGAGAGGGACCCACCAAGAACACTTGGTCAAACCCCTTCCTCTACTGATGTGGCAACAAAGATCCTAGTGGACAGAGGGGCTTGACCAAGACCACACAGCTGTCTGTGCTGGACCCAGGACAGGATCCTGGTCTCCAGGCTCTCAGGGCCCTTCATTGCCCAGGGCTCCCCTCCCCTGAGCAGAACACAGACAGGGCCCTTGGTAGTACAGATAGTTTATTTTCTGTCTGGGGCTTACACTTTTCCCCAGACACAAATTCCTGAGAGGGCATCAGGGAGGTGGGGAAGGTGAGAGACAAGCAATCCTGGCCTCTGTCAGCTGTAGAATCATTGCCAGAGGCCAAGGACACAGCTGCTGACCAGGAGCAGGGGTCTGCGTAAAGAAGCAGCAAGGAGAAAGGAAAAAGCAAGGTCTTCAGGTTCAAGTAGATCTAGGCACAAATCCCCCCCACCGTAGCACAAGTAAGCTGAGAGATTGTGCCTCTGTCGTGGAATTCCATTCTAAGATGCTAACTGAGGTTTCACTCCTCAGAGTTCTCTGTACCCCCGCCTGACTCTCTGCCTGACAACTGAGGGAAGCATCCCACAGGTAACAGGAGTTACAGTCTTGACTTAGGCATTTCAAAAACTTAAGCTCAGGAAAGGAACAAGAGGTTCAGAAGAATATGAGAGAGTTCAGAGCAAATCCTCTCTCCCACAGGGGAAATTATTTCCCAAATTGAGGGAAGAAAGGAAACCAAAGGGAAAGGAGAGAGAGCTTGTGGCATCTCTGAGAAGGGCTGCCTGCCCTGCACACCCACACAGAGTCTGAGGGCTGAGACCCACAGAGAAGGCAGGTGGAAGGGCCTTCTAGTCCCATGCCAACACTTCCAGAGAGCAGAAAGGGGGACACAACTCATTTGATGAGGCAGCGAAAACCTGGATATCCAACCAGGCAAGAACAGGAAAAAAAGAGGAAATTTGTAGAATGATTTTACCTATGAACATAAATGACAAAAAAATATTCATTCATTTTGACCAAATTGGGTCTGTCCCAGAAACACAAAGTTAGTCCAAGAGCAGAAAATGAAAACAAAATCTACATAATAGATAAAAGGAGGAAAACTATTATCTTATTAAATGCAGGGGTAAGCATTTTATAAAGTCCCTAAAACTATTTAGTATCACTCTTATCATAATTGGAATAGAAGGGAACTTCCTTGGCCCAAAAGGCTCATCTACCAAAAACCCTACAGCAAACATTATACTTCAGGGTGACACATTCATAGCTTCCCCTTTAAAATCAGGAATAAGACCAGGTTGCCACTATACTCTTTTATATTCGATTTTATACTATAGACAAGCCAGAAAGGCAAGAAAATAAAATTTAAAACTATAGAGATTGAAAAGGAAGAAAGAAAATTATTTCTTTTGACAACTTGCATAACTACCTATATTTTAAAAAAGAAATCTTCAGATAAAATTTTACAAATATAATACTTTTTCAAAGTGGTGGTGAAAATAAAAAATGAAAAACAGTTGTACTTCTTTATACCAACAACAAGCAGTTCAAAATGTAATTTTGGGAGAATTCCCTGGTGGTCCAGTGATTAGGACTCCGCACTTTCACTGCCAGGGCCTTTGTTCAGTCCCTGGCCAGGGAACTAAGATCCCACAAGCTACACAGCCAAAAAAATATATATGTAATTTAAAATATACATATATGCCATTACAACAGAGATAAAACATATAAGGCACAAGGGATAAATCTAACAAAAGATATTTAAAGACTTATATGGAGAAAATCATACAGAAAATAAAGAAGATGGGACTAAATGGAGATAAAATGTGCTCATGAACAAGAAGATTCAATATTACAAAGAGATTGGTTTTCTCCAAACTGAGCTATAGATTCAAAAAATTCCAAACAAAATCCCAACAGCGTTTTGAAGGAAGTTGAGAAGTTGACTCTAAAGTTTTTTAGTTTGGGGGGTTATTCATACAAAACATTTATTGAAAAATAATTGGAAGCCACCCACAATATACTATAAAAATTCTATATTTCCATGCTTTTTTTTTTACATCTTTATTGGAGTATAATTGCTTTACAATGGTGTGTTAGTCTCTGCTTTATAACAAACTGAATCAGGTATACATATACATATGTTCCCATACCTCTTCCCTCTTTCGTCTCCCTACATTCTCCACATCCTCTCCAGCATTTATTTTTTCTAGATATTTTGATGATAGCCATTCTGACTGGTATGAGATGATATCTCATTGTAGTTTTGATTTGCATTTCTCTAATGATTAATGATGTTGAGCATTCTTTCATGTGTTTGTTGGCAGTCTGTATATCTTCTTTGGAGAAATGTCTATTTAGGTCTTCTGCCCATTTTTGGATTGGGTTGTTTGTTTTTTTGTTATTGAGCTGCATAAGCTGCTTGTAAATTGTGGAGACTAATCCTTTGTCATTTGCAAATATTTTCTCCCATTCTGAGGGTTGTCTTTTGGTCTAGTTTATGGTTTCCTTTGCTGTGCAAAAGCTTTGAAGTTTCATTAGGTCCCATTTGTTTATTTTTGTTTTTATTTCCATTTCTCTAGGAGGTGGGTCAAAAAGGATCTTGTGTGATTTATGTCATAGAGTGTTCTGCCTATGTTTTCCTCTAAGAGTATGATAGCTTCGGGCCTTACAGTTAGGTCTTTAATCCATTTTGAGCTTATTTTTGTGTATGGTGT
>NW_020185327.1:6984385-6986849 GCF_003031525.2 Neophocaena asiaeorientalis asiaeorientalis
AATTTTCTGCATACAGGTCTTTTGTCTCCTTAGGTAGGTATATTCCTAGATATTTTATTCTTTTAGTTGCAATGGTAAATGGGAGTGTTTTCTTGATTTCACTTTCAGATTTTTCATCATTAGTGTATAGGAATGCCAGAGCTTTCTGTGCAGCAATATTGTATCCTGCTACCTTACCAAATTCATTGATTAGCTCTAGTAGTTTTCTGGTAGCATCTTTAGGATTCTCTATGTATAGTGTCATGTCACCTGCAAACAGTGACAGCTTTACTTCTTCTTTACCGATTTGGATTCCTTTTATTTCCTTTTCTTGTCTGATTGCTGTCACTAATACTTACAAAACTATGTTGAATAAGAGTGGTGAGAGTGGGCAACCGTGTCTTGTTCCTGATCATAGCAGAAATGCTTTCAGTTTTTCACCATTGAGGATGATGTTCGCTGTGGGTTTGTCATATATGGCCTTTATTATGTTGAGGAAAGTTCCCTCTATGCCTACACTATAATGTCCTATAAATATCAATTAAGTCCATCTTGTTTAATGTATCATTTAAAACTTGTGTTTCTTTATTTATTTTCATTTTGGATTATCTGTCCATTGGTGAACGTGGGGTGTTAAGGCCTCTACTATGAATGTGTTACTGTCAATTTCCTCTTTTATGGCTGTTAGTATTTGCCTTATGTATTGAGGTGCTCCAGAGTTGTCCCTGGATCACGGAACCCTAGCAGTGGCGGGCTGCACAGGCTCCCTGGAAGGGAGGTGTGGAGAGTGACCTGTGCTGCGTCTCGCGCCCATCTCTGGAGGTCCTTTAAGCAGCGTTTTTAGTCCCCTCTCCTCGCGCACCAGGAAACAAAGAGGGAAGAAAAAGTCTCTTGCCTCTTCGGCAGCTCCAGACATTTTCCCGGACTCCCTCCTGGCTAGCTGTGGTGCACTAAACCCCTGCAGGCTGTGTTCACGCCGCCAACCCCAGTCCTCTCCCGGTGCTCCAACTGAAGCTGAAGCCTCAACCCCCAGCCCCGCCCGCCCAGGCGGGTGAGCAGACAAGCCTCTCGGGCTGGTGAGTGCCCGTCGGCCCTGGTCCTCTGTGCAGGAATCTCCCCGCTTTGCCCTCGGCACCCCTGTGGCTGCGCTCTCCTACGCGTCTCTGAAGCTTTACCCCTCCGCCACCTGCAGTTTCTGCCCGCGAAGGGGCTTCCGAGTGTGTGGAAACCTTTCCTCCTTCACAGCTCCCTGCCACTGGTGCAGGTCCCATCCCTATTCTTTTCTCTCTGTTTACTCTTTTTTCTTTTGCCCTACCCAGGTACGTGGGGGGTTTCTTCCCTTTTGGGAGGTCTGAGGTCTTCTGCCAATGTTCAGTAGGTGTTCTGTAGGAGCTGTTCCACGTGTAGATGTATTTCTGGTGTATCTGTCTCCATCCATTTTAATTCTGAAACTGTTAGCTTTCTTCATCAGTAACATGGAAATAGAAACACAATAGTCTATGCCAAATATTTGACAAAACAAAATTGCGTTATATTATTGTAAGTTCTTATTTCTCTTTTTTTATATGTGTGTGCATTTGTCTCTCGTCTTTCTATCCTGTGCCACTGATCTATATTTCTATTTTTATGGCAGTACCATACTGTCTTGATTACTGTAGCTTTGTAATATACTCTGAAGTCAGGGAACCTGATTCCTCCAGCTCCGTTTTTCGTTCTCAAGATTGCTTTGGCTATTCGGGGTCTTTTGTGCTTCCATACAAACTGTGCAATTTTTTGTTCTACTTCTGTGGAAAATGCCATTGGTAGTTTGATAGGGATTGCATTGACCCTGTAGATTGCTTTGGGTAGTATAGTCATTTTCAAAATGTTGATTCTTCCAATCCAAGAACATGGTATATCTCTCCATCTGTTAGTATCATGTTTCATTTCTTTCATCAGTGTCTTATAGCTTTCAGCATACAGGTCTTTTGTCTCCTGAGGTAGGTTTATTACTAGTTATTTTATACTTTTTGTTGCAATGGTAAATGGGAGTGTTTCCTTAATTTCCCTTTCAGATTTTTCATCATTAGTGTAGAGGAATGCAAGAAATTTCTGTGCATTAGTTTTGTATCCTGCTACTTTACCAAATTCATTGATTAGCTCTAATAGTTTTCTGGAAGCACCTTTAGGATTCTCTACGTATAGCATCATGTCATCTGCAAAGAGTGACAGTTTTATTTCTTCCTTTCTGATTTGGATTCCTTTTATTTCTTTTTGTTCTCTGGTTGCTGTGGCTAAAATTTCCAAAACTATGTTGAATAACAGTGGTGAGAGTGGGCAACCTTGTCTTGTTCCTGATCTTAGTGGAAATGATTTCAGTTTTTCACCATTGAGAACAATGTTGGCTTTAGGTTTGTCATATATGGCCTTTATTATGTTGAGGAAAGTTGCCTCTATGCCTACTTTCTGCAGGGTTTTTATCATAAATGGGTGTTGAATTTTATTG
>NW_020185327.1:6987049-7033336 GCF_003031525.2 Neophocaena asiaeorientalis asiaeorientalis
CATTTAAAGCTTGTGTTTCCTTATTTATTTTCATTTTGGTTGATCTGTCCATTGGTGAAAGTGCGGTGTTGAAGTCCCCCACTCTGATTGTGTTACTGCTGATTTCCCCTTTTATGGCTGTTTGCATTTGCTCTCTGTATTGAGGTGCTCCTATGTTGGGTGCATAAATATTTACAATTGTTATATCTTCTTCTTAGATTGATCACTTGATCATTATGTAGTGTCCTTCTTTGTCTCTTCTAATAACCTAGGGAAGTTCCTTTAGCATTTGTTGTAAAGCTGGTTTGGTGGTGCTGAATTCTCTTAGCTTTTGTTTGCCAGTAAAGGTTTTAATTTCTCTGTCGAATCTGAATGAGATTTTTGCTGGGTAGAGTAATCTTGGTTGTAGGTTTTTCCCTTTCATCACTTTTAAATATGTCCCGCCACTCCCTTCTGGTTTGCCGAGTTTCTGCTGAAAGATCAGCTGTTAACCTTATGGGGATTCCCTTGTGTTATTTGTTGCTTTTCCTTTGTTGCTTTCAACATATTTCCTTTGTATAATATTTGATAGTTTGACTAGTATTCGTCTTGGCATGTTTCTCCTTGGATTTATCCTTAATGGGACTCTCTGAGCTTCCTGGCCTTGATTGACTATTTCCTTTCCTATATTAGGGAAGTTTTCAACTATAATCTCTTCAAATATTTTCTCAGTCCCTTTTTCTCTTCTTCTTCTGAGACCCCTATAATTCAAATGTTTGTACATTTAATGTTGTCCCAGAGGTCTCTGAGAAGGTCCTCAATCCTTTTCATTCTTTTTTCTTTATTCTGCTCTGCAGTAGTTATTTCCACTATTTTATCTTCCCGGTCACTTATCCATTCTTCTGCCTCAGTTATTCTGCTATTGATCCCTTCTAGAGAATTTTTAATTTCATTTATTGTGTTGTTCATCACTGTTTATTTGCTCTTTACTTCTTCTAGGCCCTTGTTAAACATTTCTTGTATTTTCTCCATTCTATTTCCAATATTTTGGATCATCTTTACTATAATTACTCTGAACTCTTTTTCAGGTAGACTGCCTATTTCCTCTTCATTTGTTTGGTTTGATGGGTTTTTACCTTGATCCTTCATCTGCAGTTTATTTCTCTGTCTTCTCATTTTGCTTACCTTACTGCATTTATGGTCCTCTTTTCGCAGGCTGCAGGTTCGTAGTTCCCGTTGTTTTTGGTGTCTGTCCCCAGTGGGTAAGGTTGGTCCATTGGGTTGTGTAGGCTTCCTAGTGGAGGGGACTAGTGCCTGTGTTCTGGTGGATGAGGCTGGATCTTATCTTTCTGGTTGGCAGGACCGCATCCAGTGTTGTGTTTTGGGGTGTCTGTGAACTTATTGTGATTTTAGGCAGCCTCTCTGCTAATGAGTGGTTTTGTGTTCCTGTCTTGCTAGTTGTTTGGCATGCAGTGTCCAACACTGTAGCTTGCTGGTCGTTGAGTGCGGCTGGGTCTTAGCGTTGAGATGGATATCTCTGGGAGAGGTTTCGCCATTTGATATTACATGGGGCTGGGAGGTCTCTAGTGGTCCCATGTCCTGAACTGGGTTCTCCCCTCCTAAGAGGCTCAGGCCTGAAACCCGGCCAGAGCACCAAGACCCTGTCAGCCACACGGCCATGTACATGGGGAGTTCTTGCCTTTTGGGAAGTCTGAGGTCTTCTGCCAGCATTCTGTAGGTGTTCTGTAGGAATTGTTCCACATGTAGATGTATTTTTGATGTATTTTTGGGGAGGAAGGTGATCTCCACCTCTTACTCCTCTGACACCTTGAAGGTCCTCCGATTCTAAAGTTTTTCGAAGGAAAACAGCAAAGGCCAAAGAATTCATGAAGAATTTTGAAGGGGAATTTGTCCTACCAGTTATCAGTTATCAGTTCAGGGACATACAAAATGACCAGTGGAACAGAATAGAGCGTTCAGAAAAAGACAAACCATCATGCAAACTTAATAATTGACATAAGTGACACTGCAGATCATTGGGGACTATTCAACCCTCAAAACATGGAATAAACAGTTCTAAGTCAATGGTTTACCTATGTGCGGACAAACTGACATCTTTTCACTACAAATGGCTTTATTATTTAAATTTTAAAATCAAAAGTTTAAAACTCTTCATTAAAAAATCATAGAGACTCTTCCCATGAGTGGGAAAGACTTTCTTAAGCCAGACCAATGAAGCACAAAATATAAAGGGAAACATTGGTAAATTTTACTGCATTATTACTAAAATCTTCTATCATCAAAATATACTGTCCTACAGAGTGAATTAAGTCAGAAAGAGAAAAACAAATACCGTATATTAACACATATATGTGGAATCTAGAAAAGTGGTACAGATGAACCAGTTTACAAGGCAGAAATAGAGACACAGATGTAAAAAAACAAACATATGGACACCAAGGGAGGAAAGAGGTGGTGGGATGAATTGGGAGATTGGGATTGACATATATACACCAATATGTATGAAATAGATAACTAATGAGAACCTGCTGTAGAGCACAGGGAACTCCACTTTGCTGTACAGCAGAAACTAACACAACATTGTAAAACAATTATACTCCAATTAAAAAAAAAAAAGATACTGTAATGAAGGGGAAAAGAAAAGATACAAATTTGGGAAAGATATTTGCAACACATACAACTGACAGTGATTAGTATTCAAAACATACATAAAAAGAATATCTGTAAATCAAAAAGATAAACAATCCAACAGAAAAATAAGCAAAAGACATAAGCATTTCATAACAAAAGGAACACAAATGGCAAATAAAGAGGTTCAACCTCTTTAATCATAAGGTAAATAGAAATTAAGATCACAATGAGATATCATTTCACTCCCACTAGATTGGCAAAAGTTAGAAGTCTGATAATTCTATGTGCTAAGATGTGGAGCAAGGAACAGTCTTCCATGCCACCAGAGGGCAAGTACATTAGTTCAACCCCTTTGGTAAACAATTAGCACCATCTGATAATGCTGAGAACACCTTTATAACGCTCAACACTTTTAAAAAGCAAAATAAAATGACATTGTTTAGAGATAATATATATTTAATAAAACTATTTTAAACAAGGAAATGATAAACACAGATTTCAGAATGATATTACCTCTGGGGAGGCTGAGGGTTAAAAAGGAAGACACGTGGCCCTGGGAACATTCTAGAACTTGAACTATGAGGGGCATTCAAAGGAAAGTGTTATATTGTCATTGTGTTCCATAAATTACATGTATGTTGAATGTTTTGTTTTGTAAACTAAAGAGTACATAATAAATATTCTTTTCCTTTAAAAAAAGAAAGAAAAATACACTGACCAGGATCGCCCCCACTCTTTAGCTCTGAAGGATGCTGCCTCCATTCTCCCAGTGAAGGGTCCACGTCTGGGCCCCAGACATGAGGCCTGCTCTCCTCCTGCCTTTCCTTTCCTGTCTTACTTGCTAGTTCATCCTAGTCTCTCAATTCCAGGAAACGAACTTGGGTCTCCGTCCTCTCTGGCCACTCTCAGATCTTTCCAGGGCTTGTCCAGTCTCCTGGCAAGCAAACCACCCTCACTAAAAACCCCCAAGGCATGAGTCCAGTCAGTGGCTCTCCCTTGATCCATCCTGCTGTCCCGTGCATCCTGCTGTCTGCTCTCCACCCTCGGGAGTCTTAGCCCCACATTCCAAAGCAGCCTGCCCAGCCCACCCGGGCATCACAGCTCCAGGCAGCCAGTTGCTCAACCACAAACCATGGCATCAGCTCTGACCCCACTTGGGCCCATACACAACCCAACAAGGCATCAGTGGTCTCTGCCTTCAAATAGACTCGGGTTCCGAGCACTTCTCACCACCCCTCTGCTAACCCCTAGCCTGAGCCACCTCATCTCCCACTGTGTTCCTGCTCGGCCCCCCACCCTTGCCCTTTAGTCCCCTCTCTAAATGAAAGTCAGCTCTTGTCCCTCCTTCCTGCTCCCTGGTGACTTCCCACTTCACTGAGAGCAAGGGCTGAAGTCCCTGCACTGGCCCAGCAGGCTGGGCTAATTCTGGTCTCTACCTCCCAAACACCCACTGCAGGGCCTTTGCACATGCTGTTCTCTCTGCCTGGAACACTCCTCCCAGACCTTACACGGCTTCCTCCCTCATCTTCTTCAGGCTTCTGCTCAAACAACTTCTCAGGACACCTATTTGTAGTTACAAACCTCCCACTCGACACCCCACCTCCTCCACCTTTATTTTTCTTCTCAGTACTATTCAGCATGTCACCTGTTCTACATTTTATTGACTTGTTTGTTTCTGCACAGCATGTAGGCTCCTGGAGGGCAGAGGTGTCTGTTTTGATCACTGCTGAATCTCCAGCCCCTAGAATGGAGACCAACACCTGGCAGACCCTCAGTGTGGATTTACTGAACGTTGGAACAGCAGCCAGGTCGAGGCTTTGGGAGTGTGACATAACATCGGTGCAAGTCCCACCACGGTGCCCAGGGAGGATGGGCACTCAGGGTGACCATTCCCTTCCACACCCCAACACCCCCACCAGAAGACATAGGACTATGGGAGGGGCAAGTGAGACAATGGAGGGAGGGGAAGAGAGGAAGAGGAAGGGGGGGACACTTTACACACTTTCTCTTGCTTAATATCAGCAGCACTGCTAAGAGGCAGAGGTCATAATCAGAAATTTACAAAGTGAGAAAACCAAGGCTTTGGAAAGGGAGGCCCAGCTCGGACAGCGCATGGCCAGGTCAGCTTTGCCCCAAACCCTGCCGACAGCAGAGTCTATCAAAATGCACTCATCATACTCCGTCTGCTGAGGTTCGGGAAGCTGGTTGTCTGTATGGGAATACTGAGTCTTTTTACACAATCTCACACAGACAGCTGACCTTGGTTCAAAACCAGAAAGTCTGTGTTAGAGGGAGTATGCTGATGGAGCAAAAGGCACAAGATTGGGAAACACTTGACCTCACTGAGCCTGGAAATCCCTGTAAGACAGGGTGTACGTGCACACCTCACAGGGCTGCTCCAAGGACTCAGTGAGAATGTGTCTGGGAACGGAAGCCGCCTAGCCTCGGCCCCATCTCCTCACTCCTCACGCATGAGAGCAGTCAGCTTCTTGGGCTCCACAGGCCTGGCCTCATCTCTGCGGCTGAAGTATCCCCTAGGAGTCAGCAGTCCAGGGCTCCTCCTGGCAAATGGTCTCCATTCAGTCCGTAATATTCCCCTGGCCCCCCAATTCATGTCCTTCTCACAGACAAAGTGCATTCACTCCATCCCAACAGCCCCAAAACTCTGAACTCCAAGGCCAAAGTCTCATCTAAATATCATCTAAATCAGACATGGGTGAGAGGCTTGGTATGACTCACCCTGAGGCAAAATTCCTCTCCAGCTGTGAACTGTGAAACCAGACAAGTTATGCACTTCCAGAATACAATGGTGGGACAGGGAGAGGATAGACAATCCCATTCCAGGAGGGGGAAATGGGAGAGAAGGTAAAGGTGGTGAGTCCCGAGGAAGTCCAAACCCTAGCAAGGAAGTTCCACCAGATCTCAAGATTGGAGAACAGCACTCCTTGGTTGGATGCTCTGTCCTCTAGGCTCACTGGGCAGTGGTTCCCCTCCACAGTGCTGCCCCGCAGGTCTTTTGCCCCAAAAGCTGAGGCCACCTCTCCCGCAAGGTTCCACAGGGTGGTCCCACGGCTTCAGTCAGAGGCCATCTGACCTGTTGAAATGAAGCAGTGGCCCTGATGATCTCTGAATACCTGCAGGTCCGTCCCTGTCCTTGAATAGCTCATGCTGTAGCCAAATAGCTCTAGGTCAGGTCCCCTGAAATATAACACTTGGATACATCACTCACAAAGAGGGAAGAAATCTTGATAAAAAGATCGGATTTTTTGCAATTCAGAGCCAGGGGAAACTGACTTCACAAGAGAACAGAGCTGTCAAGTTCCTGTGTTCCAATGCCTTTAAAAAATGTGTTTCATAAAAACAGAGGCAACTCAAATAAATTCATGTCGGGGAAGAAGGGATTTTGGAGAGACTTAGCCATGTCTCCACGGGAAGGCTCAATCCAATGACAGGCTCCACTCCCAGAGAGGTGTTTATGGCATTCATGAAACATTTCTTTTCAGGGGACTGAACCCCAGAAATGTCTAACATCATAATTATAGGAAATTGGAAAGGTCTATTTCAAAAGATCAGTAGTCAGATAGGACATGAAATTAACAGAGAGCAAAAGTATCTTAGGAGCTAGGATGTGATCACCTAGGAAACATGGTTTTAGAGAAGTTAAGTTAAAATGAGCTCATCCTCTGGGTCCAGCTGTTGCCATCACCTGGATTCTCCCTAATCCCATCAGTGCCTTTTCTGTGAGGTTCACTGAAGGGCAGCCCAGGCGGGAGGGGTGAGTGGGTGGGACATGGAAGGTTTAACTCTGTGCCACCTTCAATTTCACTGCACATGTATTGCGGGGTTTCCCCACTTTTCTCATTTCATTTTTGAAAATGCAGCTAGGCTTTTAGAATCTGACATGTGTACAGTATTCTCAAAGACTAAAAAGATTCTATGCTATGTTCTTTGGGAAAAGTGATCCCGGTTGTGAAAGCATATACGTGGAGAGAGGCCGGAGAGATTCTCTGGAGAGATTCCTCACCAGACCCCAGAATCACGACTCGCGGAGGCAGGACATCTCCAGGACATCTAGTTCCTTGCACACCACAGTGACTGGGGATCTTAAATTCGGGATTGAATGAAGACCACACAGGGATTTGTTGAAATGGCTGGACCCATGTCCTGGAATGAAAACTGTATCACAGTGAGTCTTGCAAACAAATCAGTTAAGCTCTAAGATGCTCAGTGCAGACCTGGGTTAGTCTCAGTTAAAGTGACTTCAGCAGGGAGCTGCAGCAACAGTAAGGCATCCTGGGCTGGCTGTAGCTCCGTCCTCCAGCTGACCTCACGCCCCCCCCAGCCCCATGCGTCCTTGGTGGTACCCCCTGCTGTGTGGCCTCACCCGCAGGCTGGGAGCAGGCCACATCTAGATACGGAAACACCTCGAGGCAGAGAGGGGCTGCCCTCCCCTTCGCAAGGGCCCTTGCTCAGAGCTAAGACACTTTCCCAGAGCCCCAGCATCTGCCTACCCCACCCCCACTGTGAGGGAACTGTTGACCGAATCCCCCCACCTTGGCCAAGCCCGCTTGCCTGAGCTGTCTCACAACAGGTGGTACCGATAACCAACATGGTGCTGCCACCGAAAACTAACCGGGAGAATCCAGGAGGGGCCACAAGAGGGAGGAGATGACCAGCCTCCCAGAACCCTTCTCACTGGAATCCACCTTGGCTGAGAGCTGCGTGCGCCACCAGAAATGACCCTGAGTCAGACCAAATATGGACCAAGCAAGACGATTGGCCAGAAACAACCCGGAAAGTAACCCCATCACCGTAAAACCTGAGACTGTGAGCCACGTGGCAGAGCAGTTCTCCCGGGTTCCCTTACCCTGCTCTTCTCCACCAGGGCCCCTTCCCAATAAAGTCTCTTGCTCTGTCAGCATGTGTGCCTCCTTGGACAATTCATGTCCGCGTGTTAGACAAGACCCCACTCTCGGGCCCTGGAAGGGGTCCCCCGTCCGACCCCCGCTGGAGCCTAAACCAGCAAGCAGCGGGCTGGGGCTGGAAGGGGGCTGGCCTATGTGAGGAAGGGCAGCCCTGCATGGGTGCTGCCGACACTGACAGTGACAGGGAGGTTTCTGCTCACATAGGAAGGAGGTCAGGGGAGACAGGAGCCCAGGGAACAGGGTCTAGTGCTGGAGAGCAAGCCCCAGCTGGGCTGGGGCACCACCTGTGCCACTGACTAGCCTTGGAATCCCGCAAAGGCTTGCTGTCTATTCCTTCAACAGTAAACTGAAGGTTTGTGAGATAATGTAGGAAAAGTGCTGGTTTATGGCAAACACTCATGAACGCGTGGTTTAATGTTGTTATTTTTGTCGCCATTTTGCAACTACCAAGAAGACCTCATTCAAAAAATATTTGTTGTGGTGGTCCTTCAATTATTCTCCTACCTGCTGGCTGAGGCCTCAGAGTTTTCCATAATCTAATTAGGCATGAGACTGGAAATAGAAACCCCTGCAGTGAGAGCACACCAGCCAACACATGCCCAGAGGGAGGAGTAAACCAAGACAACAGCAGTAACCAATAATGGCCAAAGCAAACTCCACGGGAGCCCAGCCCTGCTCCACAAACAAGCCTGCTTGGGCCCCGGACAGGGTGGTGTCAAACCCTTGCCAGAACACAGATTTCTACCTGGGGTGGGGGTGGGGGGGTGTTGGGAGTGAGACTACTAGAGAAAGGACTCCAGGACTCCTGAGGAGGAAGGATAGTGTCAGGGACAGTGGTGCTGAGACAGGCTGGACGAGCCTCTATTTCTGCTGCTTGTGCGTTGGGTTGACTGTGGGCTTGCCTCCGCCCCAGGCCTTCCATCTCTGAAGCTGGACTTCGCCTGCCATCTTCCCCCTGCACCAGTGACTGTAAGCAGACAGGTTAGGGGATCCCGGAAGAAAGAGAACCAGGTATGGCTTTTTTTTTTTAAATAAAGTTATTTATTTATTTATTTTGGGCTACGTTGGGTCTTCATTGCTGCACAGGCTTTCTCTAGTTTCGGCAAGCAGGGGTTACTCTCCGTTGCGGTGCACGGGCTTCCCATTGCGGTGGCTTCTCTTGTTGGGGAGCACGGGCTCTAGGCACGCGGGTTTCAATAGTTGTGGCTCGCAGGCTCTAGAGCGCAGGCTCAGTAGTTTTGGTGCCGGGGCTTAGTTGCTCCGCAGCACGTGGGATCTTCCCGGACCAGGGCTCAAGCCCGTGTCCCCTGCATTGGCAGGCAGATTCTTAACCACTGCACCACCAGGGAAGTCCCAGGCATGGCTTTCTTGACATAAAAGAAGCCATTTTGGCTTAAGCCAGTTTGGGATCTAAGCCTGGCCACAAAATTTGCCCTTGAACAGGTCTCAGTAATTAATGATCTTAAGGGGACAAAGGAATGCAGGAACAGAGAAAAGGCAGTCAAACCATCATGCAGTGGTAAAACAGAGTCCTAGTTCCTCCTCAAGGACTATACATAATAGTAAATCTTTGAGTTCTTCAGGAACCAAGGTCCCCACCCAGGTGGAGGATGGAAAGATGATGTGGCCCTCCTGACTTCAGTCAACTAAAGCTTGGACTCTGTCAACCTTTGCCCCAGTTCTATGCTGAATTCTCCTCTGCTCAAGCCCCTTCATGAATACACATGTACCCTTAGCTTAAAAAGTCCCCACTTTTGCTTTTTGGGAGATACTGCTTTGGGAAAGATCCCCGGCATTCTCCTTACTTGCTGCAAGTAATAAATCCTTCCTTCTCCTGAGCTTTGGCTTGGTTCTGTCTTTTGGCTCCCACCCACCAAGAGGTTACCCAGTTTGGGGGTAATATGACCACTCTTCTCTGATCACCGTGACCTATGGGGTCCACTGGCTGCAGTCCAATGAAGGCCTGCCTTCCCCTGGGCACACCTGGAACAGCTCTGAGCCAGGAGATCAGCCCTGGACTCCTGCTGCAGCCTCTGGGGTCCTTATCTCTGGAAACTCCCTGCCAGTTCCTGGAGAAGGGCGTGTGCCTTGCCAGGGCCCACACAGTGAGAGCAGAGGACAGGAGTCTTATATTCTGGGGCCAGGCACCCAGCCAGCCCCATGTCCTGGGCCCAACACCTGCCCTTAAATCCTCTAACCCTTCTGCTTGTGTTAGATGGAAAGAGGCAGTCTCTTCCTGGTGGATCCAGTATGAGATTTACTGAAATCGCAATGAAAATGAGCTTCAGGGCTTCCCTGGGGGCGCAGTGGTTGAGAGTCCGCCTGCCGATGCAGGGGACATGGGTTCGTGCCCCAGTCCGGGAAGATCCCACATGCTGCGGAGGGGCTGGGCCCGTGAGCCATGGCAGCTGAGCCTGCGCGTCCAGAGCCTGTGCTCCGCAACAGGAGAGGCCACAACAGTGAGAGGCCCGCGTACCGCAAAAAAAAAAAAAAAAAAATGAACTTCAGTAGTACTGGGCACAGCACAGCTGAGACCAGGCCCCAATGGTGCCACCAGCCCAGAGACCCTCTGGCTGTGGGCTGCTCCTGACTCACTGGCAGTGCCCCTCAGCTCACCCTAAGTCCAGCATCGCCTGTCCCTGGGCTCTGGCTGGAGGGCTCATGCTTCTAGGCAAGTCTACCAGACCCCTGGGTGCTAATCCTTCTGCATCCAGGCTACACTACTGAACCAGCTTCCAACAGAGAAGTGCCTCCAAAGCCCGCGTGCCACAAGTCAGGATTTCCATCATGACAGCTCAGGCCACAGAGGAGAGCACTGTCTTCTTTAAGCCCTTCCTCAGGAAAGGAAAACTCATGCGTTTCTACCAGCTCAGTGGGAGCAGAGCAGACTTTCACCAGGGCTTTGCAATCAGCCGCCTCTTTGCATTCATTCTCAACCAGTTATGGCTGGGCGCTTTCCCCTCTGGCACTGTCTTCTCATTTGTTGGACGAGCAAACATGATTTCAGAGCTGGTCTGTGCGGTAAGTACGTCACGCAGGCAAAGTGTGGGGAGCACGCTCTCTCCACGGCTCTCTCAGAGCAGCAAGAGCCCCGTGATGCGAGGGCGGGGTCTGCATGGGTCAGAGCCCCTTGGCACCTACCCCATCCTCCTCCAAAGGCCTAGGGTTGCAGTGTGAGCCTACGCTCTGCTTCGTGAGAATCAGAGCAGAAAAGGTAGATCCTCCAGTGAATAGAAAGCCAAGGAATGTGATGGCGGAGGCCCACATCTCCTGCTGGGCCTGCCGGGCCAGCGGCTGATTTAGTTCTGCCAGGCTGCAGCAGGCCTCCCAAATCGGCCGATTGCAGGAATCAATCAACACAGACCGGGTCATGAGAGGAGGGGAGGGCCCTCATGCCTGCTCCTTGTAAATCAGCACGTAATTTTGTAACATTTTTTTTCTGATTATAAATCTGTATTCATTGCAGAAAATTAGGAACTGGGGGAGGGAGGGGGAACATGAAGAAGAAATAGAAGCTATTCATAATTCTGCTGCCCAGAGAAAACCACTGTTAATAATTCAGCGTTTCCTACTGATCTATGTTTTTCAAAGGTGAGGTATTGAATATTCAGCTTGGTACCCTGCTTTTTTCAGTTAATATTTTACACTATCATTTTCTTACCTCCTTGAATAGTCCCCACAACATGACCTCTAGTAGCAGTGCTATGTCACGCTGAGTAGATATCTTTGCTAGTCTCTCACTGCTAAACGTTGGGTTGTTTCCAGTTTTTCACCTGCTGCAAATAGCAGTACAGTGCCAATCCATGTCCACAGAGAGTTTCTGCAGCTCTAAAGCGACCTTACTAAGTGCGGCAGATAGCGGCTAGCTGGGCATCTCTCTCCACGCCCTCATCCTCTTCGACACACAGCCAGGCTGTACTCGGTCTCCACGCCTGTGCCTGAGCCCTGGCCACCGTCCAAGCCCCCACTCTCCTCCCCTTGGAAGCCACGCGTCCAAATGGCAGAACCACTCTCATCTCTGTCCCTGAGTGACCACGTGGAAAATCACCACCCTAGAGATCTGCTCAGCAGCCCAGGAGAGCCACATGAACAAGAAACAAACTTTTGTCGTATTGAGCCATTACCTGTTTGGGTCTCGTCGAGAGTTTAGCTGAGCTACTCCATGGCGTTCCTGCCTCGACATCCATTTTGTTTGGCCAAGCGGTCCGCAGGGCCTTAAGCTGGCTTAGCCCCTCGTGCAAGCAGCTGTCCTAGATAGCAGCCCACAGAGTCACAAATAAATGTAAGTTCCTGGTGGGATTCCCCCAGTGACCCCTGTGACCAACAGTCTCCCCCGCCTCCCAGGGCTTCCCTTTGTGGGCCCCTTAGGTAAGACCCAGCAGAGCTTTACCAAAACTCCAATCCAGCCTTAGCCTGGAAACCACAAAGTACACCCGCATAGACTCTAACAAAGGCACATGCCCCAGGTCCAACCCCACTCTCTGTCTTACTCTGCCTGGACCTCCCAGGGTGCCCACCCCACCCCGGGCTTATGGTGAACCTTTTCAGGACTTCTCTATCACCCTTCCTCTTGTGCTCATCACCCAGCAGTCTGTGCTCCGCTTAAGGAAAGTTAATTTAACATTGGCATTGCAAGCAGGAGGATGCCTCTTAGCTTGCATGGTTGACTGGCCCTCCAGGCAGGTGATTCTGTCTGGGAGGGTCCACACTCGTGGGTGTTGGTTTGCGCTGCTTTGCCCTGCAGCATACCGCCCATGCGGAGGTGTTGCCTTGGCTTCCCATCCCAAAGTACGAGCTGTGAAAGGAAAACCAGAGTCCCGCTGCACCTTGAGCATCACTCATCAGAGCTGGTTGGTGCCTCGGATGTGTCCTCCACCTGTTAACACCCCACAGAGTATGAAGCCCCCCAGCAGGTGTAAGACTTTGTGTGTGTTTCCTGACTCTAAGGATGGAGGTAGCTGTCGACCGTTAGGAGAACTGGCTAAGATCTTCGAAAGGTCTCGTAGCATTAGTTAACAGCCATGACTCACCAGTGGCAACCCCCGGCCCAACTGTGGGTTAGCAGATACAGGGCCAGGAGGTGGCCTTGGAAGGAAAAGGAGGTGACAGCCCATCCCTGACCTCCCAGCACTCCAAGTCCTGACGAGAACAATAGGGACACCTCAAGATCGGGAAGGCACACCTCCTCACACAGGACACTGATGGGGGGATGGGAGGGAGACGCAAGAGGAAGGAGATATGGGGATTATATGTATATGTATAGCTGGTTCACTTTGTTATACAGCAGAAATTAACACATCATTGTAAAGCAATTATACTCCAATTAAGATGTTAAAAAAATCAGTGGGGGATAACGGAGAATTAGAAACTGAAACTGAGGACTTGGCGAGTCTCAAGATTCAAAATATTTTAATAAATTTGGGGTAGAAAAGGGGCTGACTGGCTGTTGAGAGAGTTTAATACTAACTCTAAGCTACTGTCACCACCACAGAAATGAGGCAACTATCAGTACTTCCAGAGACCCCAAATGCATACCCTTATAAAAGTCCCCCGAGCTGAGGGCCAAATTCTTGAGAGACGTGGGGAACCCTGACCCCCTCACCCACGAGGGGCCACCCAAGACCCATATGACTAAGTCAACCAGAATCAAAGCAAAGGCTGCTGCCACAGATAATCCCAGTGGGGGAATAGATTTCCAGTGATGAGGGAGAGTCTTACCCAAAGGCACCAGCCCTAATGTACAGAGGGAGAAGCCCTCCCCTGCCCACTTGGATTTGTCTGCCTGGGCACCAAGCTCACCCTACCATCACAGTTATTACCACAAAGGCTCAAAGCCAGTGGAGACACTAGATGAAGCCCCGTTCCTTCTCCATTAGACTGGTGTGGCCCAAGGGGCTATTATCAGACATAGCAAACCAGATGACTTGGATTTTATCTTCAACACTGAAGGGGCCCCAGTCAACCCCAAATCCAGTGAATTCCTACAGGGGCCCTCCTAAGTTACAGGGCTGTGCTCCTCTACCTCGTGGGATCCTCCCATATTATTCAGGAGGCCTTGGAGGGGCTAGACATGCTGGCCTGCCACGAAGGAACCATTCATCCAGACTCCCAGATTTGACAGCACCAAGGCAGTCCACAACCCCAAGGACAGCCCTCGGGGGCCAGGCCCCACGACCCAGTTCACAGAGCAGGCTCTTGGCTCCTGGCCCTAGAGCCCTCGTGCCAACACTGTCAGGAGGCAGCACCTGGGATGATTCTAAACGGCAGAGGGACTTAAGCTGGCAGCTCTGCCAATCAGGGTCCCCAACGGTCTTATATCTGGCCAGCCCTGGTGCAAGCTCCTCTCCTTAAAATGAGCCATCACCTCACCCCAGAGTCCAATCTCCAAGGCCCAGAGGCCTGAAGTCGTGAGGACCCCTCTGCCCCAAGCACTTCCTGACCTGCAGGTTTGGAAGCCCCCCCAGGACATTCCCCTGGGGGCTTAGCAGCTCCCTGGAGCTTGTCTCACCTGCCAGAGATGGTTGTCCGTTTACAACTCTGGTGGTCCACTGGGACAAAGGCAATCACCAGACTCTCTTCCTGGCTCTATCAGTCACTATGATTTCAGGTAACCCTTCTCAATCCCCCAAGGGAACCTCAGACAGCCTAGAAGGCATAGCAGGTAAAACTGGAATAAGAGTGCCAGTGAAGCTGGATGTGCCTATTGGACCATATTTCTAAAACAGTTGCCAGTGGTGGTGGCCTCCTCTGGCCCTCTCTTTTCCTATTAACTGTACAGATGCCCTCATCCAGAGACATACGTGATGGAATAAACCCTGGACTTCCTCGTAGGAGTTGCTAAATGAGAGCCTGTCCAACCGCCTTCTCCAGTGTAAACAGTAAATGCACCACAATATAGGCTAAAATAAGGGGCAGAGGGCCCTTGGCCCATCATTGGAGATAAGTTTGACACCAGGTCATTAAGCCACCATCTCACCCTGTAATAGCCTATCTGGCCAGAGTCAAAACTGACCATTAGTGAAGGAGATTAATAATTGACTATTCATAATTAGATGCACAGGTTTCCACCATTAAGCCTCCCATGCCCAGCATCTTAGAGACAGAAGATGTCATCCATAAGGTTCGGAGTCCCCACTTTGCTGCCCTAGATCTAGCCAACATGGTGTGCTCGGTTTGGATAACTGAAGACTCACAGCCTTAATTTGCTTTCACTTTCAAGGGCCCCCACTTTACTTGGGTGCCCACAGGTTATCTCAGTATCCCTGCCAACAAGATCTGAATTCACTCAGACTAACCCACTGCCACCTTTGGCATTATATGGACAGCATTCTACTACACGGGCCCCCTTAGGATGCCATCCGAGAAGGCGTGTACCTAGTTACACAACATTTACAGCAGAGATGATGGGCCGTTGCCGCCATAAGATCCAAGGATCACCAATTTGTCCAGCTTCTGGGCATAGAGTGGTCAGCCGTGGGCCGTGAAATTCCTCTCACTGAAAAACATCAGCTCCCCGCGATCAAACCTCCACCACATTACGACAGACACAGCCTGCATTAGAGGCAACACCTCTCCACACCTACCATTCTGCTTAGGCTATTTGTGCCAGGACACGAAAATCAGCTTCTTTCCACTGGGGAAGACCTTGACAAACTGCCTTACGAGGGGCCAGCCGGCCACACAGCACGCCCTGCCCTTAGTCCCTCCGGCTCAGGTGTCCGAGTTGAATCACTGGTGACACCTGACTACGCCTCTTGTAGTCGATGAACTAAGCACAGCTCCACCTGGCTGTGCATGGGGCTCTGGACCAAACGTCTGCCCCAGAGAGCAGCCACTTCAGCGACAAATCTCGGCAGCCTACTAGGCTCCACACGCAAGTCCCCAACCCCAAACAAAACTCCGGAAGGCTCTCGTGTGGGGACATGTGTCCCCAGGGTCACAAACTGAACCCCGATGGCAAATCAAATTTGTTGGGCAGCTGCTGCCCTCTGCTGGAACTAGAAGGTGTGTACCCAGCCTCAGCAACACATTCCCTGGACTCTCACTATCCGCGCCTTCCAGAAAAGCTGCTTGCCATCAACTCACCTCCTTAACCAGGTATGTGCTCATCCCCGTTGGCCCACGAGGTATCATAGATTCACATCAGTGTACCCATTTCACCAGGTTGTTCAATCATAGGCTCTAGAACATGGAATCTCGTAGAACTTCCACCTGGCTGACTGTCCTCAAAGACGTGCTCCTCACACGTTCAGACAATAGTTGGCTCCCCCATATGGACAGAAATTCCACTCCAAACTCAATACTGCTCGGTTCCTGGCCCCTGGATCTCCAAAACCCCACAGTACAACCGATATCCTGCAAAGACTTCCCCACTAGTATTTACAGGGACCGCCCCCCCTCGACATCAGAAAGGATGTCATACACATCTGCTCACCAAATGAATGTTCCCCTTACATACTGATTTTCCTTTTTCTTGTTTCTTTTCTTTTTTGGCTGCGTTGGGTCTTGGGTCTTCGTTGCTGCACGCAGGCTTTCTCTAGTTGCAGCGAGCGGGGGCTACTCTTCATTGTGGTGTGCGGGCTTCTCATTGCGGGGGCTTCTCTTGTCGCGGAGCACGGGCTCTAGGTGCGTGGTCTTCGGTAGTTGTGGCACACGGGCTCAGTAGTTGTGGCTCGCGGGCTCTAGAGCACAGGCTCAGTAGTTGTGGCGCACAGGCTCAGTTGCTCTGCGGCATGTGGGATCTTCCGGGACCAGGGCTCAAACCCGTGTCCCCTGCATTGGCAGGTGGATTCTTAACTACTTCTTAACTACCTCCCTTAGTCGCCTCACCCTTTGGTTATAAAGACTGGCTAATAATACCAAATTCATCACAAATTTTGCAGGAGAGTGGTATTATAGCTCCAGGACAAATAGCAGAACTGTGTGGGTCTCAGAGCAAGGATAAAAGGCCCTCCACCTAGTGGATGCCAGTCACACTAGGAAATGAAATGCAAACCGAAACCCCGGGATCTAGTGGCCTCTGTCAGCAGCCCCAGGCCAGGCCCCTAGCCCACCCTCGACAAAGAGGGAAGCAACCTCTTGTCTCAAAGCAACAACACTTGGCCTTTAGTCGGAGTCCAGACTACATGCCCAGAGGGAGGCTCCCGCACACTAACCCAATGCAATGCTCTCCTTGGGTGGCTGTTACTATTACTGTGTATAGCCTGGTTAAAAGGGCTGCTAGCAGACCCCTCTGGCCTAACCCTGTGTCAGGAGATGTGCTGGAACAAAATAGGATGGCTGCACACCAGGTGCCAGCAGACCCCCTTAGAAGGGCTTCAGCCAGCGTCCACCAGGTGTGGATGCTAACACAGAGCTCGCCTCCCTCAACACTGGGGGGAGAGATGCTTAAAAGAGTTGCTCCCTCCTTATACCATGCCTCAAATTATATCCCAGACAGGATGGCCCTCCCAGTGCAACCGAGTCAGACCCATCTGGCTGTCAGGTTTGTGCTTTAATGGTCTTATAATTTTAATGGGGCCAACTCTGGATTGTGAAGCTGCCATCCACAAAATGTCACTACAGTTAGCCCAGAATCTATATGCATTGTGGACGGAGTCCCCACACAGCTCGGCCATGGATGCCACATGCTCCTTTGCAAGGCTCACCCCTGATGACCCGATGGAACCCACTGAGATCTGCTCAAGTAGCAGGAGAGCCTGTACTTGTGGAGCGCCTGAGCAGGGCCTCCAGCACACACATGCAGCAGCCCTGACCCCTCCTGTTTCTCCACCCGGGAAGGCCCTCCCCGGCTGGCCCACGTCACCCTCAAGCAGGCCAGCGCCCCAGACGACCTGGCCCTGGCCCAAGAGCTCGCCATGTGAGAAGGCTGTGTCGAGGTTTTCCAGGAAGTTCCCTCCTTTCTGCTCAGCATCCTGTGGGCTGGCCTCCTCCCTGGACAACCAGGTCTTCTTCAGTTTTGCAGATATAGCCATTTTTGTGGACACGATGTTCATGCAGTTGTGTTCGTCATCTTTGGCCGGCACCCTTCCCGGGCATCTTCTTTGGCAGAGGTGAACCAACGCTACATCATTTCCACACACCAAGAACTTGCTGCTAGGACTTTCATACACGCTGCTCATAAGGGCCAGCCAGGCACTTGTGGCTAGAGGACTAGAGTCACCTCCAGACGCGTTGGGAAGAAAGCGTGGCCCCCACCAAGCTCCAAATCACTCGGGAGGTCCCTGTGCCGCCAGCGCGCTTGGCAAGCCTCTGTGAGAGACAACGCGTCACTCCAGCGCCCTCGCCAGGTTCCGAGGCTTCTGGGGTCCTCAGAGGTCTGCCTCCACGTGCGCTGGTCAGACCCTCCCAGCCCTGCACCTCCACTGGCGTCTGAGGCTTTCAGTCAGATGTTCACAGTAACAGTGGCCAGATTCTAGCTGCTGACTTTTGTCTGCAGCTGAGCCAAACTTCCAGTCATTGGATTAATCTTGAACATGCTAAACCAACACTGCTTTTTCATTCTCGTCACTTCCACTCCCCCTCCATGTTTTCTGTCAAGTGGAGGAGGGAGTCTTGTTATCGACTCCCCCAGCTTTGACTAAGAAACCTTTGGAAAGAAGATGCGATGGACAAAGAAAGACTTGTCCTTAAACCCGCTGTGTGCCCTACGGATTGTTGGGAGGGAACATGAATTAAGTGTAGAAGGGAGCATGCTGTGGACGTGATGGGCCTCTAGGCTGCATCCTGCAGACTCACACTCAGTGCGTCGTGCGCCTCCACGCTGTGGCTTCGGGGCCAGGCCGTGTGGCTTGCTTTGACAGATGGGGTGCCAGCAGATGCAACAGCCACGCTGCTGTGGTCAGGTGCCCTCTTGCACTCCTGCCAGCACTTTGGGTCTCTGCTGCCCACAGACCTGAGAGCAAGAAATAGTTGCTGGAGGCTGTAAAACACAGAGTTGCTGTCAACGCATGTTGCAGAGCAAAAGCTGACTGAGGCAGAGAGCAGTTCCTCCAGGACGTGAGTTAATCGTCATGTCCCAGGCTGGTGACCACAAATCCCCACATCTCCTGAGGCTAGCAGTGGCCTCAGAAATTCCCACCTCTCCTCTTGGCTAGAGGGAGTGACACAGGGTTCCCTGGAAGAAATCTACCACCATCAACCAGACAACTTTCTCTCCAGCAATTTTTTAAAATTATTTTCTAAACGGAATGTTTAAGAAATTATTTTTAACGTCAACATGGAGAAGTTCAAAAGATACAAAAGGCTTTACAGAGCACAGGCTCCGGACGCGCAGCTCAGTGGCCATGTCTCACGGGCCCAGCTGCTCTGCAGCATGTGGGATCTTCCCGGACCAGGGCACGAACCCATGTCCCCTGCATTGGCAGGCAGACTCTCAACCACTGAGCCACCAGGGAAGCCCAGCCCAGGGGTATTTTGCTGCTTACTGTGGGAGAAGGGGTGAGGCTGGAGGTGGGAGGAGTGGGCCCAGAAATAAACAGGTGGAGAGCTCGTGAGGTTCTAGCCGTCTGTGCTCTCCTATCCCAGACACCGGCTGTGGTTCTGAACTTCTCTGTATTGCAGCTGCAGACGTGTGAAGTCCACATCTACTTGCTCTCTTCATTCTTCAAACTATTAGAAGAGGTAATTAACATTTATCCTTTTTCAGCAACTCCTGTTCCTTTTTGTGTCGACGCCTAGAAAAGCCCACAGGACTGTCATAGCAACAGAGCAGTGAGGCCAGTGTGCAGCGGGGAGGATGGCCACCCTGTGGGGCCATTTCCTGGACATGAGAATAGTTTCTGTTCTTCCAATGACCTGTTGACAAGGCTCTGTGATGCCCTCATGTGGGTTTCACTCATGTGTTCTTCCATTTGAGGTGTGCCCAGGACAGAATGTTTCTGGCTGGGGGCCCACTGGTGCACCTCATCAGGTGTGCACTCACTTACCGGGTGTCCATGGAGCCCAGGAGTCCAGTGTGTACGCCCAGCAGTGACCACAGCATGACCCTGCCCGTCGGGGCTGGGAGGCTCACACGATCAGCTGGTGATGCTAGGACGTGATGAGCTGAGGTAGAGAAGCGCCTGGGCTGCAGGGACACAAGGGAAGGCACCTGCGTAGTTTGAAGAGTCGGGAGCACTTCTTAGGGTGGCTAAAGGGTGAGCAGGAGCTGGCCAGAGAGGCAGAGAGGGGCTGCTGGTGGGGCTGCCCAAAGAGAACAGAGGCAACATGGTCTCCTCAAGAGGACCGCTGCCTGGGCTTCTGGCGTGCTGCTGAGACAGAGTCGAGGAAAGTGGCCTTGAGGGTTGGTGGCCCTCTCAGTTTTGCCACATAGGTCCTGGCCACCCCACATCCTAGTGTTTGCAAACCTCCAGAGCAAGGAGCTGCATGAGCACAAGAAAGGCAAGTGACCAAGTGGCCTAAGACGTGTGAGGAGCTGACACAGGGCTGGGGACATGGTACCACCCGCGGGCGTCCAGTGTGACTACTGGGCAACCGCTGAGGCTGCTGAGGTGGCCGACATCCTTCACCTGAGCTTGCATTTGCTGGTCACGGGGTCCAGCTTGGGGAGGGGCCACGGAGCCTGCTTGTCCTGTCATACCCGGAGCACGGCGGCCAACAGGGGCCGCGAGCTCTCCGCTTCCCATGCAGAGCACATTGACCTCCAGACCCTGGGCTCCGGGGTGTGTGTCAGGAGGTGCTGTCAGCAACACCCACAGACTTCTATCTCGTGAGTCATCCTTCTTCCCAGTGAAACCCTGAGTGCAGGCTGAACCCTGACAGGTCCTCGGGAAAATGCAGTCCTAGCCGCGCTGGAAGCACAGTTTCACCTCCCAGAGTAAATCGAGCCACTCCTCCTGGTGACCTGCAGGCTCTGGTTACATTGTGCCAACTCTGGTGGTAGAGCCAGTCAGGAGAGATGATTTTCGCTCTAGCTGAAGATTCCAGAGACAGAACTGGGTTTCATGGGAAGTTGGTATCGGATGAGGAGGCCAGTGCATATCAGCGAGGGAGACAGGGCCATTCGAGAAATGTGCAGATATCCGAACAGCTGTACAGATATCTGGGGGAAAGGTGAATTTATCTACCTCCCACTGTACACCAGAGTAAATTTCAGACCAAAGCTTTAAAAGTGAAATAGAAACCCATAAAGATAACTAGAAAAAAATTGAGAGTTTAAAAAATTCTTTTCCGGTAATCATATTTTAGGGAAAACTTTTCTAAGCATGAAAACCACAAAACCATAAATGAAAAGTGATAGATTTGACTATAAGACAGTTTATAAAGTTTCACATGGAACTATTTACAATAGCCAGGACATGGAAGCAACCTAAATGTCCATGGACAGATGAATGGATAAAGAAGAGGTGGCACATATACACAATGGAATATTACTCAGCCATTAAAAAGAATGAAATAATGCCATTTGCAGCAACATGGATGGACCTGGAGATTATCATACTAAGTGAAGTAAGTCAGACAAGGAAAGACAAATATCCTATGATATTGTTTATCTGTGGAATCTAAAAAAAAAAAAGATACAAATGAATATACTTACAAAACAGAAATAGACCCACAGACACAGAAAACAAACTTATGGTTACCAATGGGGAAAGGGGGGGGGGATAAATTAGGGATTTGGGATTAACATATGTACACTACCATGTATAAAATAGATAACCAACAAGGGCCTACTGTATAACACAGGGAACTCCACTCAATATTTTGTAATAACCTATAAGGGAAAAGAGTCTGAAAACTAACACAACATGGTAAATCAACTCCACTTCAATTTAAAAAATAAATAAAAGCTTTCCTTCTGCAAAAAGAAGTTCCACATGGGAAACCAGAAATATATAAGCAAAGTCAAGAGGCAAATACAAACTATGGTAAATATTGTCACCTAAAGTACTCATGTCCTTAATATAAGAGTTCCTACAATAACCCACAGGAAAACGGGCAAAGGCTGAGGAGATAAAAAAAAGCTTTACGGGAAAGCAGAAACAAATAGCTGTCAAACTGAAAAAAAAAGTTGTTCAACTTCACTCCTTGCTCATAATGAGAGAAATACAATTAAAAGTACAACGAGGGCTTCCCCGGTGGCGCAGTGGTTGAGAGTCCCCCTGCCGATGCAGGGGATGCGGGTTCGTGCCCCGGTCCGGGAAGATCCCACATGCCGCGGAGCGGCTGGGCCCGTGAGCCATGGCCGCTGAGCCCGCGCATCCGGAGCCTGTGCTCCGCAACGGGAGAGGCCACAGCAGTGAGAGGCCCGCGTACCGCCACAAAAAAAAAAAGTACAACGAGCTACCATTTCCAGGAGCCCGATGCCTGTTAAGGTTCCTTGCTGGCAAGTTGTGGGGTGATGTGCACTCTCTCATGTCGGTGGACGGGTGTGGGGCTGGCCCACGTCTGCGGAAGACACTCCGGCAGCATCTGTCAAAGTGAAACTGCACAGAAATTGTCCTGCAGCCACAGAGTTGCTCATGGGAAGTGGCATTTGTACAAGGACACGCACTGCAATATTGTCAGTGGTTGCGATACGTTTGAACACCTCACTGTCCATCAACAAGGCACTGATTAAATACATTTTGATATATTCAGGCATGGAATACGATGCAGCTAACTAAAAGAGTGAGGAAGCTCCCTAATTGCTGATGAGCATTGGTATCCAAAGTGAAAATCGTGAGATGAGGAGAGAGCTCTGTGTGTCACCGTGGAGTGAAATTTGGGCAGACAAGCACTCAGCCTGTAGTCTGGAGGGAGGCCTGGGACATGCGATGCAGAGGGGAGGGGCCCCAACAGTGAAAGGCCCGCGTACCACCAAAAGAAAAAAGAAAAAAAAAAATACCCCTGGGCTTGACTGTGAAGGCAGCAAGGCTGCTGGGTGCTGGGGACATGGTGTCTCCACAAAGCCAGGCTTACTAGAGGCCCCGGTGGCAGAGTGAGCAGTGGGCAGGCAATGAAGGGTGTGGGTTGTGGGCAAACAGAGGCCAAGACTGAGTTTGAAATCGAGGGAGACATTAGTGTTAATAGAATTAGAAATCAAATCTTTCACTGTAAAGAGACATGAGATGCAAATAAAAAATAAGAGAAGGTAAACAAAAAACCCTGTGATGTGAAATTGAAATTCAAAATATTAATAAGAATTTGTGATTTTAAGAATAATTTTCCTACCTCTATCCACTGAAAGGGCCTAGAAACTGATACCCCAGGAGGAATGACCACACTCAGAGTACAGTCTGTGGTTTCTCAAATCCCCTCACCAGAAGAAACCAGGGCTCCTTGGAGAAATGACTCGTTCTAAGGCCAAGCCGGGGAAAGGACAGGATGACCCTGGGACATTTCGTTAGACCGAAACCAAGGAAACATGTGGGTCAACAGGACTTAGAAGAAGAAGAAAAAAAAAAAGAGACTCAGAAGGCAACTTGAAGGGGCTTCTGCTGGACAGATTTGGGGTAATGTGAGCCTCGGAAAGAATAATGATTCTCATTTATAATCTAAACTATATAATATAAACTAACATGTATATGTAATTTAATTTATTATAAAAGAGAGAATAAATAAAAATCTGAATCCATAATGATGTGAGAAAGAGGGAAAGAGAAGAGAGAAATTTCAGGGTTAGGGGATTCGAGATAAACTTTCAAACGCTCTGGCAAAAATAAGATTTAATATCGTCAGGCAAATGTGACAGAATGTTCACAGTTGTTGAAGCCAGGTGGTGGGTAGACAGATGTTCACTGTAATCTGCCTTTTCCAGTTCTGTGCACTTGAGAAGACTCACTCTAAAAAGTCTGGGGGAAAATAAAAGACGCTCTCAGGCTGCACCCTGCACATGAGGAGACAGAGGGTTAGGTGGCCCTTTGTCCTCGGGGAGCTGGAGGGTGGGGGAGTGCGAGAGAGTGTGTGTGAAAGAGAGAGAGACAGAGTGCAGGTATTGTGAGAGTGTGAGTGTGGGCGATACTGTTCGTGTGTGTGTGTGTGCGAGAGAATGAGTGAGTGTGTTGCTAGTGTATGAAAGGGAGAGTGGGAGTGTGAGAATGGGTGGGCGAGAGCAAGTGAGTGGGTGAGTTTGCGTGTGTGCGTGAGCGTGTGCGGGAGCTGTGGCAGCCCTGCTCTGCGCCTGGGGGGTGGGGATGAGGTGTCAGAGCACCCCGGGCCCTGGGAGACACCCGCTGCCTTGAATGGGGCTGGAGAGCAGTAGGCCCACCCTTCCTTCCATCCTGCCCGGAAAGCCCACCCCGGTGGACAGTTTCTATGCACCCTTTGCCTCTTCACCCCCCATCGCCACCCCTCAGAGCCCATCTGACCACCAGTCCCCTGCATGATGCCCTCCGTGGGCCCCCCCCCACCCTGCATCCCCTGAGCTGCCCCAGCCCCATGGTCCCTCGGGGGATACCGGGCTCCACCCCCAGCTCCCTCTCTCCACTCCAGTCCCGGCTCTCTAGGAACCCCCTCCTTCCTTCCTTCCAAACCCATCTGTCTGAAGGCAGAGACTCTGCTGGAATCCAGAGGGCCTGTCCCCAGACTCACACTGCAGGCCAGACAGGCGCAGGGCCTGTGCTCCAGGTGAGCGGCCTCCTTCACGCCTCGTGCTGCCATGTGCATCTCCACTCCTCTCTCCCCCTCCACAGGGGCCGACCACATCTTCTAACCTGGAAGCGGCAAGATCTCCCATCTCATGGGGTCTCTTCACAGTGTGCCACTGACACGCCTCCCAACGAGAGGGGCTCTAGGTTCCCTTCCCTTGAATTCAGTGGGGCTGTGACTGTGGAGGAAGGAGCCATGTGATTTCCAAGACTGGGCCATAAAAGGTGAGAGTTCCTGCCTGGCTCTTTTGGGACCTTCCCTATTAGAGCCCAGGCGCCATGTTGTAAGAAAGCTCCGGCCACGTGTGGGTGTCTGGTTGGCAGCCCAGCCAAGGGCCCAGCCAACAGTCCACCCCAAACACCACACACGCAAGAGGAAGCCTTCGAGGTGACACCATGTGCTAGGGTTCTCCAGAGTGTGCGTGCAGAGAGAGAGAGATTTATTTTTAGAAATTGTTTCTCAAGATTGTGGAAGTTAGCAAGTCCAAAATCTGCAGGGCAGTCGAGGCAGGCCAGAGACCAAGGGGAGAGTTGCCATTGCAGTCTTGAGCCCAACGGCAGTCTGGAGGCAAAATTCCTTCTTCCAGGCAACCTCCGCGTTTTCTCTTAAGGTCTTCAACTGTTTGGATGAGGCCCACCCACATTATGGAGGGTCTTCTGCTTTAGTCAATGTCTACTGATTTAAATGTCAATCACATCTAAAAAAATACCTGCAAAGACACATCTAGACTTGAGTTTAATCAAGCATCTGGGCACTATACCCTTGCAAAGGTGACACATACAATTAATGACCATACACCATCTGACTGTAAACACATGAGGGACTCTAAGGGTGAGACCCACTGAGCTGAGCCCATTCAACTCCAAGAACCGTCATTGACAATAATAAGCTGATTGCTGTTATTTTGAGTTACATTTCGGAGGTGTCCGTTACGTCACCATAGCTAATAACGTCATGAAGAACCTAGGGGTAAGACAGGAATAAAGACACAGACCTACTAGAGAATGGACCTGGGGATATGGGGAGGGGGAAGGGTGAGCTGTGACAAAGCGAGAGTGAGGCATGGACATATACACACTACCAGGCGTGGGGTAGATAGCTAGTGGGAAGCAGCAGCGTGGCACAGGGAGATCAGCTCAGTGCTTTGTGACCACCTGGAGGGGTGGCATGACAATTATACGCCAGTAAAGATGTAAAAATAAATAAAGTAAAATAAAATAAAATAAAACCACTATCCAAGCTTCACCCCAACAGCTTGCCTCCCGAGGATCGTTTTCTGCAATAAAATGTGCACTGACTCTGCCTTTGGGCAGTGCCCTCAGGGAAAGGATGAGTTCACTCACACGCAGGGCACTCGTTTTCACATGAGCCTCAGCTTGGACTGGGACCCGGTGTGGAGCGCTGAGGAGGGAACAGCTCTCCCTCCTGGCTTTGTTCATGCTTCCTGACAACAGTGGGTCTTTTCCACATTTGTATGCCCAGCCGCTGGCCCCATGTTATCAGTGAGCATTTACTGAATAAGTAAATGAGATGCCAGGAGGCCCCAGCCAGGAGGGGGTGAGCCTGGGAGTGCAGGGCGTTGCCCCACCTTCCCTGTGCTCCCCTCCACCAGGGCCTGACCAAGGGGAGCAGGTGGTGGAGAGGAGATCCCCAGCAGGACCTGTGTCTCTCTGAGCCCAGCACCATCCTGACCCCTCAGGGTGAAAGTGCATGTCCAGGGCCTGTGGAGGGCAGACCCAGAGCGGTCTCCCAGTAAATGGAAGGGTTACCCCAGGCTGATGAGCTGTCCCACTTCCTGTGTGTCCATCTCTCTGTCCAGTGCAGGGCCCAGAACCAGAGACTCTGCCCTCATGAGAGATGCGCCCATCCAGGGTCTCCTGGGCTCCCTGTCTCTTCTCGCGGGTTCCTGTTCGTGCTCCTCCAACAGCAGTGTTCCCAAGCACAAGCCAGGTCCCTGCCTACCCAGGTGGGAGGGACGTCACGGTGGGCAGAGCAGGCGGGCCGACTGGAAAGACAGATGGTAAACAAGGAAGTGAATCATCTCCTGCCTGGTGGTAATAAACAACGCAGGGGTGTGCAGTGAGAGCTTTGACAAGGTGACGTTGAACAGGGGACTCAACAGGAGCGTGAGAGAGTGTGAAAGCCTTCCGCCGCAGGAGGGCAGGAAAGGGAGCAGTGACCCCAGGACAGGGGGCATGTGCCTGCATGTGAGGGACACAGGAGAAGGGCTGGGGTGACAGCAGGAGACAGGGGGGCAGACAACCAAGAGCAGATCCAGTGGTGCCTTAGGGAGCCCCTGGAGGGCAGGGCGTGTCGGAAACTCCAAGGGCCTCCCCACAGACAGGCGGGAGGCAGGAGCAAGGCTCAAGGAGGACCCTGGGCCAGGCCAATGGTAGGGAAGCGGGTGCAGCTGGGTCTAGGATCCATTTTGAAGACAGAGATGAATGCCTGTGCCACAGGCAAAGAGGGCTGGGCAGGAAAGAGGCGGGTGAAGGGTGCCGAGGTCTGCAGAGGGGTGTGCCAGAGAGCCGAGCTGCCTTCCACTGGAGGACCCAAGCCTTCCTTTGGAGGGGACAGTGGGATCTGGTTTTCCCTCACTGGGCAGTGACTGAGAGAGCACCCCACAAACCACTGCCACCCTCAGCTGCTTGCAAACACTGCCCAGGCTAATCCAGATGCGTGTGTGTCCCCAAGCCCAGAGACGTTAATCTACTCCATCTCCCGGAAAAGCTACTGGATTCTACTAACAGAGAAGGACAGCCCAGCAGGATGTGGCCAGGTTAACAGTGACAAAGTCACTTTCTTTTCTCATAATCACCAGGGCTCATTCCCTCCAGGCAAATATGAGCCAGAGACGGCAGGAGCTGGCCCCTCAGAGACCCCGAAAATCAGTCTCCATCGCCCAAAACACCATGCCGTGCTTATTGTGCCCCCAAACTTTGTCTTTCATTCCACATCCAGCAGCCCAGAAGGTCGCCAGTAGGTTACCTGGACAGGCACAGAAATGGGTCCTCAGGTCACACCAATTCAAAAAGGTCCTAACTCATACCGCGCACACAGGAGGCCACACAGTGCAACACGGTACAGCACAACAGAATGCGGTAAGTATACAGCTTTCGAGGAAAACTAGGAAACCCACTCAAATTCTGTGACTTTGACAAGCTACTTCATCTCTCTGATCCTCAAGTGGAAAGGGATAAGAGAGCCCACTTCACAGGTGCTAGTGAAATTAGATGAACTCACGAATGTGGAGCTCCAGCCCATTCCATTCACCGCCAGGCCCCACCCCGACTAAGCCTGCACAGAGTGGTCAGGACGCCCGACCACAGGGAGGCAAGGATGGGCCCAGGGATGGAGTTAAGGGAGCCAGACCCTCCAGGACGACTGTGAGGCCCAGAGGACATCAAGAGAGCACAGCAGGGTCCACTCGCTGACACGGGCAGCAGAGCAGCAGCAGCCGGTGACCGTGGTGAGCTGTTCCTACTCACCAGTCACTGTCTAAGCATGCAGCAATCTCCTCCTCTATTCCTCCAGCAACTTTAGCAGGAAAGTGCAGGCGACCACAGCTGCAAACGCTTATGGCCGTGGCTCAGCCTCACAGCTCCACGTTCAGGCAGTGGAGGGTGCATGCAGCCCAGTGTCCTGGGGAGACGCACCCTGCAGGGTCCTGGCTGCAGCTGGGCTCCCCACTTCCTGGGCAAACTCTCAGAGAGCACCGGGACCCAAGGATCAGGCAGGCACCATTTGAACCCCAAGCTTGCTCTCACCCGGCTCCCAGGGCCCCAGCACCTCCACCCCAGGGAGCATCCATCCCCACCAGCTCTGAGGCCCCTCCCTCAGAAGTAAGTGGCTGAGCCCCACTCTGACCGCACAGACACTCCACCCTCTGCTGTCTTATGCTTGTCAGGGAAGGACCATTTACCATGACGCGAAGAAGTTTTCAGTCAAGCTGCCATCCTTCAACAGTATTTATGAGGTTGCCACAAGGTGATACAGAAATAGCCACAAATATGAAACGGCCTGCCTCCCGATACCTATATTTTATAGTAAGCTGTGGACGCAGACAGTTTTGGCTACACAGAAAAATGACTCTGACCTGATTAGCAAACTCGTGAAGCAACTTTTCCACATTTATCCACAGAGGGAGCCTCAAAGGTACTCCCACGAAAGGCTCTCTACAGTCTTTGAATCCACCCCGTGGCATCCAACCCCACGTGTCGTGCCTGCCCCACGAGTGGCCCTCCCATGTCCCCAGGCAGCCCATTCCACTGGGCCCAGCAGAGCAGGAAGGGGGAAGGGGAAGAGGATGAGGGCAGAGCAGGCCGATGTGGGTCAACCAAGGGCACTGGCCTTCCGCCCCAAATGTGGTGCTGCCTGTTCTGGTGCCCGAATGGTGCCCGGAGGCACGGGGAGAAGTGATGTTCACGTGGCTCAACTGGGGATTGGCTGGCAGCCTGCCCGTGGGGCCCACAGTGCTCTGGGCACTTTCAGCGGCGGACTTCTTCTCCATATGAAGATTTAAAAGGAAGCACCACATATGAAACAGGAATGAGCGGCACGGATCTGGATAAAGTGGGTGTGGCGGTTCGGGGTGCCAGCAGGGGGACCCCTAAGGCTCTCTGCTCCTGCCCCTTCCCGCAGGCCTGCTGTCCGCTGCAGTGCTGTCTGGGGCTCTGTGAACTGGGCAGCCTAAGGCCTGTCCCAGGAATGCAGCTGCATCCCTCGTGGGAGGTGATGGCACGGGTGCCGTCCACAGAGACACACAGAGGCACCTGCTTGGCTTTAACTCCTGGGACACTGTGGCTGGCACCAAGGGCCCCCCACCCCGGAGGCAGACTTCGGTCCAGCCCCCCTATGTCGCTGAGACCTGCTGGCACCATAGGGACGGACCGGGGTCCCGTTGCTCAAGGAGGTCCGTTTTGTTTAAGGATTTAAAAGCAGAAATATAATCTCCCATCGCGACATTTTTATAATCTCTGAATTGAGTTCAGCTCCTTTGTCTCTCCCACCCTCGTCACACAACACGCCTCGTGAAGAAGGGAGACGGCAGAGGCCTCGCTGTTGGTGCAGCAAGGAGGTCTCAAGACAGGGGCTCCGGCCCTGGGCACGTAGCGCTGGGGGCGTGCCATCCCTGTGGCAGGCTGCCCGGAGAGCAGGGCTTGGTCAGGACCTGTCAAAGCAGGAGAGGCCATGGGAAGACCCCCGCAGAGAAGGGGTCAGCTCCCAGGTCTCCATACAGGACTGGACTCCCCTCAGGCAAGGTGGCCCAGCAGGGGTATGGCTTCTCCACTTCTCACCACCTGCTGCCCCGTGGCCCCGTCCAGAACCCTGTGCGATTCCCAGCAAGAGCTGGGCAGCTGCTCAGCTGCTCACACCAGCCCACCCCATGCAAAGAAGTACAATAGCGCCACGTCCCAGGACTGGCTCCTCCTTCTGACCTCCCGTCCCGCTACAGCCCCTGCGCCTCGAACCTCATCGTTCCAGCCCCGACCGCCGCCGGGGCTCCGCTCTCCGCATCCCAGCGGGAGCAAGCTCCTCCCATCTGTGGGCCTGAGGATGCACAGGACACGCCCCCGGAGGCCACCACGGCGGGGTGGGGGGTGGGCGGCGCGGCATTTTGGCCCTCGGGGCAGGGGGAGGGGGAGGCAGGAAGCACCAGAGCGGGGCGGGCAGGAGGAGATGGGGAAGAGATACCCCTACCCTCCCTCCTCGCACCATCACGCCTGTCTGGGTCCCTCGATGGCCAAACCCACCTGGAAGCCAACAGGCAAGGGCGCCCGGGGTGTGTGCAGAGGCCACCCTCCCAGGCCCAGCGTGGGGCACAGAGGGGACAGGAGGGATCACGATGAGGGGTAAGGGAAACAGCCTCCTCAGAAGAGCAGTCCCTTCCTGGGACCTGCCGCCTCTCATAAAGCTCAGAGGATTTATGATTCTCTACAAAAGGACTTCCGTTTATTCCTCACCATGACTCCACGGACGTGGTGTCATGATTTGCTTCTTAGAATAGATTAAACTGTGGCAGAGTGCCCAGGGGCTTACCCAGGGGCCACAGAGCCGGGAAAGCAACCCATGGGGAGCACGGCCCCTTCTCTGAAGAGTTTGCACAGTGGGAACCCACGTGGCGGCACAGGGGAGGCGGCCGCGGGACCCACCAGGGCTGCGCCTGGGGGAGGAGGGGGAGGGGCTCGCGGCAGGCCCCAGGCAGAAGCATGGACCCACACTGCAGAGTGGACTGGTGGCCCGGGGCCTGAGCAGCTTAACTCCCTGGACGTGGGTAACCCCGACCAAGGCCAACGCGATTCTCAGGACTGGAGTCCAGCCGCATTTTGCTCAATCATGCATTAAGGTCTGATGCACTTCCAAAGGGAAGGAATCAAAAGTCAACAGATATAGGAACCAAACGAGATCATCTCCACACAATGCTCCTTCTGTGCATGCCGGTTTGGCTGTGTGTGTGTGTGTGTTTGTGTGTGTGTCTGTGTGTGTGTGTGTCTGTGTGTGTGTGTGTCTGTGTGTGTGTGTGTCTGTGTGTGTGTGTGTCTGTGTGTGTGTGTGTCTGTGTGTGTGTGTGTGTGTGTCTGCATGCACAGACACAGGCACCCGGCATGCGTGAATCTAAGCATGTATTTAATCACAGGGCACGCATACGTCCTTGTGTTGACGTGTGTGCGTATGACCCCCGCGCGTGTGCCATGCATTCATGTGGGCACTGCTGGTCCCTGTGCCTCACTCCGTTAATGTTTAGCCCCTCTGGCTTCTTCAGTGGAGAAGCTGGTCCCTGAGCCTGTTGCTGTGCTGGAGGGCCTAGTTCCCAGTGGTGTCAAAGCTGAGACGTCAGCCCCAAACTACCAAAGGTCAGTCACATCTGGACAGCAGGCTGCATGTGGCAGCCTCGCCTGGACACTGCCCAGTGGGTGGAGGCAGAGGAAGACGTGGCCCTGCCGGTGCTCACGAGGCATCACCGTGCAGGAGGTCAAGTGACATGAAAACCTGCAGAAGCCGCAGCATCCTGCCACAGGACAACGCAAGTGCAAAGCAGACGCCTCTCAGGGCAGGGGCCTGAGATCGACCCTGGCCCACCATCTCTCGCTGCGTGAACCCAGGCAAGTGGCTGAGCCTCAGCTGTACAGCCACCAGGAGCAAATGAGAGGGGGCAGGAAGAACCCCAGACCCCGGGCAGACACTGACATTTCTCCCTCCCCCACAGCAGATGTGTCCAGACCACAGACCCGAGAGCCCCCAGAGGTAACCCAGTGGTGACATCGCGTTTCTCCCAAGATTGTTGAGCAGCTTGGAGGAGTCTGGGCAGGATGGCTCAGTCAGACGGCAACAGTCTTGGGTGTCAAATCTGGCCGCACATCTGCCACTTGAAGTTACACAACCTCGAGCAAAGTGTGCTGCTCTCTGCGCCTCAGTTCCTCACCACAAAACGCGGGGCAACAAGCAGGATTTTCCAAAGGTGACCCTGGGCAGTGAGCCAGGGGGTACCAGGTACCCAGATCCCCGTGGGAGGGGATTAGCCCCGCTCAGCTTCCTGCCAGGCTACAGTTTCCAGGTGGTGGTATTCCCAGACAGCTCCTGTCAACAGCTAGCAGCCCAGCCCAGACCACGCGGTGGCAGTGCCAAGCGTGTCTGCTCACACCCACGGAGAAGGCTGCTCTCACGCTTGCCCTACGGGAGGGACATCGGCAGGGCAGGGCTCCCTCCACTGAAACACAACAGCACCTGGCCTTGGAACCTGCCCCGATGGAGAAATGGGAAGATCAGTGGACCCAGGCCTCCTCTTTTCTGGCTTCTCTTCTATTCTCTTCTCTGCCTATGTGAATGCCCCCAGCCAGGCGTATCCCTTAATCCCTATGGAGTGACATTGTAAACTGGCCCAACCCAGGCAAGCGGCCTCTGCAGTGAGAGCAGAGTGTGCTGAGGCCAGGGCAGCGATGGCCAGGGCAGCGATGGACAGGGCAGGTCCTCACAGCAGGGGCTGTGCTCCGTCAGTCAGTCAACAAACACTCAGGCACTATCTGTGATGTGCCAGGCCTATTTAGGGAAAGTGCCCGGCAGGGCATGAAACAGACAAACTCTTGGCCCTCAGGGAGTTTACCTTCCAGTGAGATTGAACAGGCGATAAATTAAAAATTAAGCATGTTAAAAGGTCTTTCCTAAGGACAAAATATACGGCAGGGAACTCTGGCACAGGAAGGGGTTCAGATGTAAACACCCATCTATCACTGGGGCCTTCTGTGGACTCACCTCGATGAAATGATATTTTGGGGAGTCCTGCATTTGCTATTGGCCTGCGTGTCCAGCTGGCCAGAGCACAGCTCCCATAGCTTCAGATTAAGAGAACTGGGAAAAACAGGAACTCAGCTGATTCTACACTTAGACAAATGCCAAAGAATGACTCTTTCTCATAGGAATCTTCTAATTTGGTAGCACACTGAAGCAACCTGATGCCCCAGTATCCCCCTTTCCATTTGTAAGTCAGCATCCTAAACAGTGCCTCTTTAGTGAGCAAGTGACTAACGCACTCGAAATGCATTCTCCCGCACGCCCATAATTTGATTTACTATTTCAATTAATCTTGATTCTTCCTCTTCCAAGATTTATGTGGCTGCTTTTTTTTTTTTAAGACGTAAAAAGTCAACCAGATTTTAATGACAGTTTAGAAGACTGTACATCTAAGAAGTTGCCACATTACAAAATTTTTGAATCTCAGTGGTAGTTTGTCATAAAATGTGTATGACCCATGAATTAATTTATAGGATTAAAAAATAGAACAGGGCTTCCCTGGTGGCGCAGTGGTTGAGAGTCTGCCTGCCAATGCAGGGGACATGGGTTCATGCCCCGGTCCGGGAGGATCCCACATGCCACGGAGCGGCTGGGCCTGTGAGCCATGGCTACTGAGCCTACGCGTCCAGAGCCTGTGCTCCACAATGAGAGACGCCGCAACAGTGAGAGGCCCGCGTACCGCAAAAAATAAATAAATAAATAAATAAATAATAGAACAAACTATTAAATTTTATGGGTTTGCTTACAACTGCTTCCAGAAAGTGAGCCACATAGAAAGAGCCTGTTGTTACCACAACATGAAGGGGGAAACTGAATAGCTCTTTCTGTACATACTTTGATATTCCAAGGATTAAGACTTTAAACATATATTGGCAACTATTGCAAATGTAAATATCTGCAAATTAATCACTGTGAAGCAGGTTCCTTTTGTTTGAGTATTTTCATATATTTCTTTTTTTTTAACATCTTTATTGGAGTATAATTGCTTTACAATGGTGTGTCAGTTTCTGCTTTACAACAAAATGAATCAGTTATACATATACATATGTTCCCATATCTCTTCCCTCTTGCGTCTCCCTCCCTCCCACCCTCCCTATCCCACCCCTCTAGGTGGTCACAAAGCACTGAGCTGATCTCCCTGTGCTATGCGGCTGCTTCCCACTAGCTAGCTATTTTACATCTAGTAGTGTATATATGTCCATGTATGTGGCTGCTTTTTAAGCAATTCATCTTTGGAGCTTAAATGAACACAAGCATAAACATCATTTAATTTATCTGTTTTCATTGTAGATGATTCCACATCCCTGAAGCGTCTCTCAGTCCCCTTGATGGGCCAGCAGAAGGGCTCCCCAACCCAGCCACGGGCTGACGGCCGGTCCCTAACTGCATGGCCAGTGAGAGCACCCGTCATGTTGTGTCTTGCCCACTTGGAGAGGCCATAATTTCAGACACCCAGGTGAAAGAAAAACAGGCCTCTCTCCCACAGAAGAGAGTGCTGATCCTGGGCAGCCAGGAAATGGGGACAGAAGGCGGCCGAGGGAGCAGGCCACTGGTAGCCCTGCCGGCATAGGTGTGTCAGCCATGGTACTGACTTAAGCTCGGCTCGAAGGCTTGTTCTGTGTTCCCTGGGAAAAGCACTGGAAAGCCCCACCATAACCCCTCTCTGGATCCTGGCAGGGAGGTTCCACGAAGGTTAAGGAAGACAGTCACGTGCCCTCCTCCCAGCCTGGTGAGGAGAGCTGGGAGGACACTGCAGACAAGGTGGGAAACCAGCCATGTGACCGGCCAACAGTGTGGAGATGCTTGGCGAAAAGAGCAGAGCACCCGGTCACTGTGGTGGAGAGAGCGCTCAGGCACAAACCTGCAGTTTCCGGGGCTACGTCCCTCTCCTCCCCTCCCAGCCCTGCCCTGCCCTGCCCTGCCATCCCCTGCCTTGCCCTGCCCTGCCTTGCCCTCCCCTGCCCTGCCTTGCCTGCCTCCACTGGTACTATCGCTCTGCCCCCAGCATGCCCCCCCACTTGGCCCTGCCCCCAACGGGCCCCCGTCCCAGACCCAACAGCTCACTGGCCTTCACTTCAGTCACCCTCTCCACTCCCTTCGCATCCTTCAGTGGGTCCTCTGGGCCTCAGATAAAATCTAGAGTCTTCTGATGGCCTCCGATGGCCTCCCTGATCTTCTCTACTCTCACTCCCCATCCACACCTGGAGGTCCGTCCTCACTCAGGGTTGTGCAGTCCCCGGGCTCAGGTGAGAAAACTCTCCCCACCTCTCCTGTGCTTGAACAACTCGAACTCACTCTCCAGGTCTGACCTTAGTCATGACCACCTTTCCCAACCGTCTCCTGATCCTGGGCCTCCCCTGGCGCTCCGCACTCCCTTGGGCTTACGCATCAGAGCCTTTCCCGTCTGGTCCTGGACTCTGCTTACTACTCTCTCTCTCTCCACTACCAGACCGTGAGCTCCTTTAGGAGAGAGACAGTGCCTCCCTTCTGCCACAGTCAGGCACGTGGCCAGCATGCCACAGCTTGTGGAAGGAAGGGCTGGATAGACGGAGGGATGGATGGATAATATAAACCACAAAAGTTTAAAGAGATGGGCCCAGTTACTCACTCTCGGGAAACTAAGTCTTTGAGTCTCAATGATCCAAAAAGTGAAACATCGTTTTATGTATTATATGCTAGGAGATAACAAGTTCTTTTTCAGGCTCTCACTGTCTTTCTTGTTGATCTTGACCAAGCCACTTCCCCACTCAGTCTCCACACATGAACAGAATACACTGATTTCCAGGTCCTATAAGATGGTGGACTAGAATAATCCCGAAACCCTTCTAATACAAAAATCAAGAAATACTAGATTAAGTATAACAATTTTTAAATGCATAACTGGGCTCATAAGAAATAAATGAAAATCTTTACATCTCAGAAACAAAAGGAGAACTAAAAAACTGCACCCTGAAGTATATAAGCTGATGCAGTGACTGTCCGATTAGTGGGTTAAGAGGTTTTTAGATCCAGCTAATTAGATAGGCTAAAGTCTTTATATCTACACAGGACTCAAAAATATGGAGATGATATAATTCTTTTAAAGTATAGAATTTTGAAAGGTATGCAAATAGAACTTCCTGAAATGAAAAATATATTAATTCAAATCAAAAATCCAAAAAGACAGGTTCAGTAGCAAACTAGATATATTTGAAGAGAAAAGTAGTAAACTGGAAAAAGTAAGAATGAAGATCAAAAGATGGCAAGTATGACAAAGAGGTTAAGAAACGTGGGGTAGAGAATGTGAAGGTCCAACATCTGCTGAACAGAAGTTCCAGGGGAGAGAACAGACAGAATGGAGGAGACACAATTTTTGAAAAGAAAGTGGCTGAGAATTTTCTCAAATTTTTTTAAAATATGAATCTTCAAAAAGGAACCCTCCTACACTGTTGGTGGGAATGTAAATTGGTACAGCCACTATGGAGAACAGTATGGAGGTTCCTTAAAAAACTAAAAGTAGTTTCCATATGATCCTACAATCCCACTCCTGGGCATATATCTGGAGAAAACTCTCATTCAAAAAGATACATGCATCCAAATATTCTTAGTAGCACTGTTTACAATAGCCAAGACATGGAGGCAACCTAACTGTCCATCAACAGATGAATGGATAAAGAGGTTGTGGTATATATATATATATATAGTGGGATATTAGCCATAAAAAAGAATGAAATAATGCCATTTGCAGAAACATGGATGGACCTAGAGATTATCATACTAAGTGAAGTAAGCCAGACAGAGAAAGACAAATATGCTAGAATATGCTATTGCTTATATGTGGAATCTTAAAAAAAATATGATACAAATGAACTTATATACAAAACAGAAACAGACACAAGACATAGAAAATAAACTTATGCTTACCACAGGGGAAAGGGGGGAGGGATAAATTGGGAATTTAGCATTAACATATACACACTACTATATATAAAATAGATAACCAACAAGGACCTACTGTATAGCACAAGGAACTATACTTGATATTTGGTAATAACCTATAAGGGAAAAGCATCTGAAAAAGAATAGATGTATATGTATGTATAACTGAATCACTTTGCTGCACACCTGAAACTAACAAAACATTGTAAATCAACTACACTTCAATGAAAAATAGACAAATATAAATAAAGGAATCCAGAATTTTGTTAGTAATCTCTCTATAGAATGCTCTATACATATCAATTAAGTCCATCTGGTCTAATGTGTCATTTAAGGCCTGTGTTTCCTTATTGATTTTCTGTCTGGATGATCTGTCCTTGATGAAAGTGGGGTGTTAAAGTCCTCCACTATTTTTGTGTTACTATTTCTCCCTTTATGGCTGTTAGTATTTGCCTTATATATTGAGGTGCTCCTATGTTGGATGCATATATATGTACAACTGTTTTATCTTCCTCTTGATGGATTGATCCCTTGATCATTATGTAGTGTCCTCCTTTGTCTCTTGTAACAGTCTTTATTTTAAAGTCTATTTTGTCTGATATGAGTATTGCTACTCCAGCTTTCTTTCGATTTCCATTTGCATGGAATACATTTTTCCATCCCCTTACTTTCAGTCTTTATGTGTCCCTAGGTGTGAAGTGGGTCTCTTATAGACAGCATGTATACAGGTCTTATTTTTGTATCCATTCAGCCAGTCTATATCTTTTGTTTGGAGCATTTAATATATTTACATTTAAGGTACTTGTCAATATGTATGTACCTATTGCCATTTTCTTAATTGTTTTGGATTCTGCTGATAACATCTTATGTTAATTCATCTATATGGGTTTCATCATTTTCCTCTTCCCCTCCTTTTTTGTCTCAAATTATTCCTTTTTACGTTGTGAGTTTGTTACAAAATTGAAATAGCTACAGTTATTTTTTCTGCTTTTTTTTCCCTTTAGTTTTTATGCTATAATAAAGTGTTTAAAAAACCTATTCTGCTAAAGAGTTGCAATGTTCTGATGCTATTTATCACCTTACTCAAAGTTCTGTGTACTTTTGCCTTTTCATCCCTCATAGAAGAGTTCCTTTCAACATTTCTTGTAAGACAAGTCTAGTGTTGATGAACTCCCTCAGTTTCTGTTTGTCTCAAGCCTTTATTTCACCTCCATATCTAAAGGAAAACTTTGCTGGATAGAGTATTCTTGGATGACAGTTTTTATCTTTCAGTATTTTGAGAATGTCATTCCACTTCCTCCTGGCCTGTAAAGTCTCTGCTGAGAAATCTGCTGATGACCTAATGGGGGTTCCTTTGTAGGCCACCATCCCTTGGTCCCTGGCTCCTTTAAAATTCTGTCTTTGTAATTGACTTTTGATACTTTTAATATATCTTAGAGAAGTATATATATATACTTTTAATATATCTTAGAGAATATTGACTTTTGATACTTTTAATATATCTTAGACACTGGCCACTGCCAGTGTCTTTTTGTATTGAGGTAATTAGGTGTTTTCTTAGCTTCATGGACTTGTATGTCCAGTTCCTTCCCCAGGTTTGGGAAGTTCTCAGCTATTATTTCTTTGAATAAACTATCTTTGCATTGAGGTAATTAGGTGTTTCCTTAGCTTCATGGACTTGTATATCTAGTTCCTTCCTCAGGTTTGGCAAGTCCTCAGCTATTATTTCTTTAAATAAACTATCTCCTTCCCTCTCCCTCTCTCTCTTTCTGGGGTGTCCATTACCATAATGTTACCCTTCCTAAAAGAGTTTGATAGCACTTGTAGAATTTTCTCATTTTGGGGGGGGGGTCTTAATTCTCTTTCCTCTTCTGCTTGCATCATTTCTAGATTTCTATCTTTGAGCTCAGCTAATTATCTCTTCCATAAGGTCTGCTCTGTTTCTAGTGCTTTCTAATATATTCTTCATCTTGCTTATTGAGAGTTTCAGCTCCAGAATTTCTGTTTTGTTCTTTTTTAGAGTTTCAGAGTCTTTGGTAAACTATTCCTTCTGTTAATTAATTTTACTCCTGAGCTCATTGGGCTATCTTTCTGGTTTTTTGGTAGCTCATTGACAACTATGTCAGCTTCATGACAGCTGTTTTGAATTCTCTAACAGTTGTATCGCAGTATTCCATGACTTTAAGTTTGATTTATGAAGAATTGTCAATTTCTTTTTGTTGTATAGTGTTCCTGTGGTTCTTTGTGGTGCTTGGTGAGTTGTCTGCCAGCATATCCGAAGTAGTGAACATCTTTCTTCTTTAGATAAAGCTTTTTTTTTAACTTGATTCTAAGGATTCAACAGGTTAGAAATTAAAGGCCTTTCTTTTGTTTTGTAGTAGGTGGTGCTGCAGCACACGGTTTTGGCTTCTCTTACCTGAGCCACCTCTGCTTATAATTGAGAGTCGCACTTTCCAGCTCTCCACCATCTGGGTCAGAGGTGTCACGGAGAGCCTTCATCACTGCTTGTTGCTCTGGGGTAATTGGTGCCTTGCCACTGCCAGTGTCGCTGGTGTCACTGCCTGGGGCACCAAGACAGTAGGCTCTTCCACCACATCCATGATCTCCTGGGTCGCAGGCTCCACCTCCATGAGGGGAGAGGGAGCGTGGGAGGGTAGCCCGAGTCATAGGAGCCTCTGCTGTGTCAAGTGTCGTCAGGTTCACAGGTTCCACCACTGGGGGTGGGGGTGCTGAAGGATAGGGTCCCAGGCCCAACTGCTGCTGTTACCCAGTTACCAAAGCTGCAAGTGCTACTGCAGCCAGGAGGCCAGAGTCCTGTGCAACCACCTCCCCTGCTCCTCCTGGGTTCCTTAGGACTGTGGTTCAGCAGCCGTAGCCAGGGGACTAGGATTGCAGGTACCACCTCCACTGTTCCCTGATTCCACTTCCTCTATGTGTTCCAATCCACCCACCTTTAGATGTACAGATGTGTGGAATTCGCTGGCATCCTGGTGTGTTGGGCAGAGGCACCTATGACTTATGAGTTATGTATGTTTTACTGCCTATAGATTGAAGGGGGAGAAACAAAGTGAGCATCTTACTATGCCATGATGCTGATGTAACTCCTCCCAAATGTAATTTTCTATATTCAGTGAAACTATCCTTCAGGAACAAAGTGGAAATAAAGGTATTTGTAAATGAAAGAAAGCTAAAATAATTTGTCATTAACAGACCTAAACTTAAAGATAGACTAAGGGTAGTACTTCAAACATCAAAAAAATGATCAAAGAAGAAGTAAAAAAGAAAAACAGTAAGAGCAGAAATATAAATATATACAATAGATTATACTTCTCTCTAAAGAACTTATAAATCATACCTGATGACTAAAACAGAAATGATCTGATATCAAAAACAACAATTTTTTAAATAGGGAAGGTAAATAGAACTAAAAGGAAGTATACTTATGATCTATAGGTATTAACATTTTACCACTTCAAGTGAAACATACTTCCTTACTTCCATTTAGTTTCATTTATCTTTATATATGTGTGTGTATATACATATTTGTGTGTATTTAGAAAAGTCACTAAATGATGGTCAGCCCTCAACAAGATAAACTCAGCAATCCTTAATGAGTGAAGGAATCAAATTTCCAGAGTAAACACATTATAATATTCAGAATGCCCAACTCTCAACAACAACAAAATTACAAACCAAACAGAGGAATAGTCCATTCACAGGAAAGTGAGTATTTGACAGAAACCATCCCTGAGGAAGCCCAGACATTGGAAATATTAGTCAAAGACATTAAATAAACTGTCTTAAATATGCTCAGTCACTCAAAGGAAACCATGGAAAAGAACTAAAGGAAATCAGTAAAACTATGTGAGCAAAATGAGACTATAAATAAAGAGATAAAATTATAAAAAGGAATCAAACCAAAATTCTGGAAATGAAAATCACTAGAGGTATTCAACAGCAGATTTGAGCAGGCAGAAGAAAGGACTGATGAACCTGGAGATAAGGCAACTGAAATTATCCAGTCTATGGAACAGAAAGAAAAAAGAATGGAGAACAGTTAATAAGCCTGAGGGACTTGTAGAACACCATCAAAAATACCAACATATGCATAATAGAATTCTAAGAGAAGACAGAAAGGAACAAAAAGGGACAGAAAGAATTCTTAGGAAATAATGGCCAAAAATTTCCCAAAGCTGATGGAACACATGCATATACACATTCAAGATGCTCAACAAATACCAAGTTGGATAAGACATCCACACCAATACACATTATAGTAAATTATCAAAGCCCAAACATAGAGAATGTTTACTGCAACAAGAGAGAACAGACTCATCATGTACAAGAGATTTTCAATAAGATTAACAGCTGATTTTTCCATCAGTACCATGGAAGCCAGAAGACGTGGTATGGCATATTTAAAGTCCTGAAAGAAAAGAACTGTCAACCAATAATTCTATATCCAGCAAAACCATCTTTTAAAAATGAAAGAAATTAAGATATTTCCAGATTAACAAAAACTGAGGGAGTGAATTACCAGTAGAACTACCCTATAAGAGATGCTAAGGGAGTCCCTCATGCCAAAATGAAAAAACCCTAGACCTTAACTCAAAGTTAGAAAAAATAAAGAACAATGACAAAGGTGACTACATAGGTAAATATAAAGGCTGATATTATTGTTTTTAGGTTTGTAACACCTCTTTTTTTCCTAAATGACTTAAAAGACAAATACATAAAGCAATAATTATAAATCAATGTCAATGGGAAAATGATGTGTAAAGATGTAATCTGTGACAATAATGATATAAAGGGTAAAGGATGGAAAGGTATATAAGCAGAGTATTTCTATATTGTTGATGCTAAGCTGATATTATTCAAACAAAATGTGTTTAATTGAAACAATTGTTAATTGCAATCCCCAAGATAACCACTTAAAAATAACTAAAAATTATATAGAAAAGTAAAAGAAAGAAGGGAATCAAAATGTACACTACAAAAAAAATCAACTAAACACACACACACACACAAAACCAATGGAGGAAAAAAATATATGTAAGATACAGAGAAAACAAATAGGCAAATGGCAGAAGTAAATCCTTCATTAAAGTAAATTACTTTAAGTAAACTCTCCTATTAGAAGGCAGAGATTGCCCCCCCCCTTGGGGGCAGTGCCAGCTATTCCCAGACTGGAAGGGGGCCATGCAGTGGGCACGGAAGGAACTCGGACCACACACAAGTCTGGCATTGTGAAGACTAAGCCCGCTTGTGGGTAGTCCTCATGAAGGAGGGCCCCAAAAGAGATCTTATCAAGCAGCTTTCTTCAAATTTCCTCAGGGTGCCTCAATGTCCTGTTGGGCTCTTTTCTCTGGCGGCTTCCCCTTGCACGTGATAGGGAGAAAGTTGAGACATAAACAATGGAAGGTCATTCGTTCAGCACCTCCCATCCCCCAGGTGCCACAGGAGGCCTGAAGGTAGAATAGGAACAGAGATGCATGCCACTCATTGGCTGAGAGCCTTGACTGGTTAATTACACAAATATGCACGTATCAAAGGAGAAGCCACAGAGGAGCGGTGAAGAAAAGGAAGGCGCCATTTGGGGGAGGATGGATACATGTATATGTATGGCTGAGTCGCTTTGCTGTGAACTATCACAGCATTGTTCATTGGCTCTACTCCAACATAAAATAAAAAGTTAAAAAAAAGAAGAAGAAAGGAAAGGAAGGCACCATCAAAGAAAGGAGAGGCCTGTCTCCAAGGTCAGGGGGCTTCCCTGAGAAAATGCTCCTTTGGCTGAGAGTTGAAGGATGAGCTAGAACTAACTGGGGAGCAGATGTGTGCTGTGAAGGGTGCAGAATTGGGTAGAGAGAGGGAGGACATTGGGGCAGGGAACAATGCCCATGGGTGAGGAACAGCAGGTGCAAAGAGTGAAGTGCAGTGGGGTGGGGGGAAGGGGGGGGACTCTGGAGCAGGGAACAGTATCCATGCAGGGGGAAGAGTGATTGCAAAGGACCAGAGGCCAGAAGCCCCTTGTAGGTGAAGAGAAGGGAGGCTTGGGCCGGTCCAGTGCTGGGAAGGTGTTCAGTCTGAATGCTGTGAGAAATGGGAAGATTCTGCAGCGCCTGAGGACTCCACAGCTAATGGGAAAGACAAGAGGCCTTTCCCATTACATGGCACCAGGGTTTCCGCTGCTTCACGGTGTGGCCTGGAAAAACTGGCCAGCCAGTCTATACTGGCCAAGGTTTTAGCCCAGGGCAAGCTGATGCCACTCCCTTGCAGATGGCCCAAGTGTTGTTCTAATAAGATGCTATTTTCCAACCCTGAATATTCAACAGAATGTTATTAGTGAATTCCACCATTGCTGAGCACCCAGCTCCATGCCAGCCACAAGAGCATGCTGGAAGCCGTTTCTGGGAGAGGGAAGGAGTTCCAGTCGCAGGAGCCCCTGCTGGGTTACCCTCCTGGGCTTCAGTGTCCTCACCTGTGAAAACAGTCCTAGGAGCAGCACACAGGGCACTCACCTGTGCCAGGCCCTCCTTCAAAGTGTCTCCTGTGTGTTAACTCCACAAGCTGAGCTCCCCCCTGGGGTGGCTGCGGCCACGTCCCCATTTTACAGATGAGGTTGCTGAGTCTCAGGAGGGCAGGAGGGGAGGAAAGAAGACAACCGGGCCCTACTCTCTCCAGGTTTCTCTCTCCTGGTCCCCACTGAGCAGGCACTCGCCTCCCTGCACTGGTGATCAGGCTTCTCTTACAGACCCTGTGGCACGTGGCACACGGGCACCAGCGACTGCCTGGCCCAGAGCTCACAGAGCAGGTACAGCTCAGGGCCAGACTTGAACCTGGCAGCAGGTGACGATAATGGTGATAACCCCCTCCAGTCTTGGATGTGGAGCTCTCCTGGAGGATGCCGTCTGGAGAGCACACGTGCCCCTTCCGTGTGTGCACAGCTGCGCGTGTCCGTGTGTAGCTCCCTGAGGCCAAGGTGTGCCCACCTGGACCCCTCGTCCTCCTTGTGCACCACAGGCCCCTCCTCACAGCGAGGGTCTCAAAGTAGATGGAGCCCGCATGCACCACACTGCCCAGGATGCTCAGCCTGCATCACCCAGTGCGCTCAGAGGCTTCATCCCCAGGAAGAGGAGCTTCAGAGCCGGCTGGTAGGCCCTGATGCCTGAAGCCAGGCCCTTGCCATGACGGGCCTGGGGAGGGAAAGCTCAGGAGGGTGTGTGGGCTGTGTGCAGGCCCTGCCCCAAACTCACTCCCATCCTCTCTACTTTCCACTGAAGCAAGTTAAGGTACTGATGACCGCCACTTGCCAAACCCAGTGGCCACCCTCTACTGCCCCCTCCCCTGACCACACCGCCGTCCACACCCTCTACAGGCTGTGACAATGAGCGAGACGCAATTTGGCAGGAGTGGGATTTGTCTGTACCCTCACGCCCCTCATGACAGCCTACACGGTGGAGGGGCTGCCCTGGTCCCTACCACATGGGTGCTGCCAGGTGAGTTACCTTGGTGCCCAGACGATTCACCCAGGGCAGTTAGGGAAGGACCGGGCCAAGCCCTCACCCTGATAGAGGCTCAGGGGTGACCTCAGGCAGGCCCCTTAGCCTCTCAGGACCTCGCCTGAGGCCCCTAGGAACAATGGAGGCAGAGTCGTGGAGCAGGCGGCCCAGCCCAAGCCCGTGACGAGGAAGCGGGAGCACGGGTGCAGGGCTCTGGGACTGCAACCAGACCCGAATCCATCACTTCCTCTTCTTCTGGGCTCAGTCTGGGAAGCCCTGGGAGACACAGCAGGGACTGGGGGGTGGGGGGCGGGGGTTGAGAGAAGGTGTGACAGCAGGGACATTCCTGGGGCTGCTCTGACACCCAGTGGTGACTCTCAGATCCGGCTGTGGCAAGGATGAAGTGCAGCTGCTCCCAAGGGAGAGAGAAGGAAGGCGGGGGAGGGAAGAGGAGAGGATGGAAGAGGGTGGGGAGGCGGGGGGAGTCCATTCTAGACCGGTGGTTCTCAAGATCTGAACTTGCACTGGAATCAACGTGAGGGCTGGTTGGCGACTCAAAAGTCCAAGCTGAGCCAGAGAATCTGCGTTTCTGATAGGTTCCCAGGGGCTGCTGGTGGCCTGGGAGCACAGAGAACCACCATCTAGGAGTGGAGTGGAAGAAAGGGGATGACTGCTCACCGTGTGTCCTCCAGGGCGGGACTCTCATTATTACGCCTACTTTATGGAAGAAGTAGCTGAGACTTGGAGAGCCCATGCTGTCTACGTTCCCCCAGTGTGGCCCCAAGTCCTCCCTGTGGTCCCTCCTGCATGTCTGTGGAGCCGTCGCAGCCCACCCTTGTACCTACCATGCCTATCTAGACAGGTGAGGCAGCTCCTGAAAACTGGGATGAACAGCCTCCACGCACACTGCCCAGGACACCTCCCTGCAGGGACCCTAGGCCTCAGCCCCCCACTGCACCCAGAACACATTCCCTGTGCCCAGGAGGTGCTCACCTGGCCTCTGACAGGTAACTGAAAAAGACCAGGCAGGCCCTGCCGGAGAGGCCACTCGAGTACCCCAGGCTCACTGCCCACTGGGGGGTGACCCTGTTAAGGAATGTCACCTGGATGACACAGAGTCACCAGCCCACCTGGGGTCCAGGGGGAGGCACTTCTGACCTGATTTCCTACCAGCCAGGCAGAGAAAAAGCCAGGGCCGGACACCCGTCCCCCATTGTGTCGTTCCTCTCATCACAGTGCTGAGCTGCAAGGGGAGAAAGTCTTCCTAGGCCGTCAGCAGGCACTGCAAGTGCAGGAGGGAGATGCTCCTGGCAGAGGTGAAGGAAGGAACAAGTGTTCAGGACAGGTAGGGCTTGGGGGAGCTAGGACCAGGGGAGAGTCAAGCCTGGACACAAACCCCTGGGGGCTGGTGGCACTGCAGAATCCAGCCCACAGTGGACCCTCTCAGGACTTTCTGGGCTTGAGTCCCAGGAATACGCATTTCTCGTCAGCACCTAGGCACCAGAGTTTGAACCTCGATGTTCCTGAGCCGAAGAACGCCACACCCCACATCCCAAGTGAGGCAGGGAGGTCTATTCTTCCCAGTGGGGGAGGAGACCCTGGAGGTCACACAGCAACAGGCAAGAATGTGTAACTTACAGTGAAGTTGGGGGGGGGGGGGGGAACTCTGTGACCAAATGACATCTGTGTTATGTGAACCAACAATTTACATGGAATTTGCTACCACCCACTTCACTAATCAGTAAATACTGTGCAAATGAGGGTGAATAGCAGCCTGACTTGGCACTGAGTGTTGAAGATAGTGGACCATCAGTATTTACCATTTACTGTGGCTCAGCAACAGCTGTGGCCAGGGCAACTTCTTCCTGAGCTCAGACTACACCTCCCAGACCCCCTGCATGGCACCAGGGCCACGTGACTAGCTCTCCCCACCGGAATGAGAGCAGAACCTCGGGCACCGCTGCCAAGCTGAGGAGCGGGCTGTGTCTTCACCATCTTTCACTGCCAGCAGGATGCAGAAGCTCCCTGAGGACTCCAAGGCACCCGAGAGCAGCAGCTGCGGTCTCCAAATGAGTACCTGGGGCAGAATCTCCCTCCCGAGCAAACCACAGTGGACGCGGCTTGAGCAGCAGAGCTTGTGGCCTTCAGCTCCTGCGGTGGCTTATCACAGCAGTCAGCCTCTGTGCATACAGTTCTCTAACACCCAGTCCCAGGCCCTGGTGTCATCCTGGAGGCACTCAAGACAGTTCCGCTCCAGGGAGCCCTGTCATCCACTAGTTGCACACTATCAGAGAGAACACAGTACCTCCAAGAGTCCCATGCTGGGATGAGTCACTTTTGTACAGTATCCTTCATCATAGCATTCTTAGCAAAAGTAAAAGGGTACTGGATGAATTACAGGACAAATAAAATGAATGGGCAAGTTCCTTACGTGCTGGTATAGAAATACCTCAGATATGTTAAGTGAAAAAAAAAAA
>NW_020185327.1:7043191-7051500 GCF_003031525.2 Neophocaena asiaeorientalis asiaeorientalis
ATCAGGAGCCATGATGCTCAGTGAATACTTGATGGAATGAGCAAATTTAATTTATTAAAGAACAAATGGTTGGAATGACTATACTCCTTGCTGGACAGGGTGAATGTCTTTCTCTAGGTGCAAACCTGCCCATCAGTTGGTAAGTAGGGAAAGAAATAACTGAGCAACAAAAATACTCTGTGACCAAATGACATCTGTGTTATGTGAACCAACAATTTACATGGAATTTGCTACCACCCACTTCACTAATCAGTAAATACTGTGCAAATGAGGGTGAATAGCAGCCTGACTTGGCACTGAGTGTTGAAGATAGTGGACCATCAGTATTTACCATTTACTGTGGCTCAGCAACAGCTGTGGCCAGGGCAACTTCTTCCTGAGCTCAGACTACACCTCCCAGACCCCCTGCATGGCACCAGGGCCACGTGACTAGCTCTCCCCACCGGAATGAGAGCAGAACCTCGGGCACCGCTGCCAAGCTGAGGAGCGGGCTGTGTCTTCACCATCTTTCACTGCCAGCAGGATGCAGAAGCTCCCTGAGGACTCCAAGGCACCCGAGAGCAGCAGCTGCGGTCTCCAAATGAGTACCTGGGGCAGAATCTCCCTCCCGAGCAAACCACAGTGGACGCGGCTTGAGCAGCAGAGCTTGTGGCCTTCAGCTCCTGCGGTGGCTTATCACAGCAGTCAGCCTCTGTGCATACAGTTCTCTAACACCCAGTCCCAGGCCCTGGTGTCATCCTGGAGGCACTCAAGACAGTTCCGCTCCAGGGAGCCCTGTCATCCACTAGTTGCACACTATCAGAGAGAACACAGTACCTCCAAGAGTCCCATGCTGGGATGAGTCACTTTTGTACAGTATCCTTCATCATAGCATTCTTAGCAAAAGTAAAAGGGTACTGGATGAATTACAGGACAAATAAAATGAATGGGCAAGTTCCTTACGTGCTGGTATAGAAATACCTCAGATATGTTAAGTGAAAAAAAAAAAGGATAAAACAGCATACATCAGCAGTCTTCAAGGTATGATCCAAGGAACCCTGAGGGTACCCAAGACCCTTTCTGAGGGTCTGCAAGGTCCTCCCTTTCCAACTATGTATCTATGTGAGGCTGTATTTCCTTCTATACTTCAACCAAAAGACAAGTAACAACAGACTGAACGCATAAGCAAACAGGCAAATCCAGCTATTAAGCCCGATGTTAAACTTTTTCAAACGTGAAAACACTCTGCCTCACTGATTTTGTATTGGAAAATATTTTTTATCAAGTCTATTTTTTAAATATAATGGGTTTACCATTTCTTAAGAAAGTTTTCAAATTTCTCAATTTTATTTTCTAATATGGTAAATAATGATAGATATAACTCACCTTAAAGACCTCTTGGGAAGCCTCAAAAATTTAATACTGTAAAAGGATCCTGAGACTAAGAAGTCTGAGTACCACTGGTGTATATACTACCCTTATTTTGTAAAAAAAGGAAGAAAAATAAGAATTTATCTTTGTACTGGCTTATATAAGCATGAAGAAAAACTCATGAAGGATAAATAAACCAGTATGAGTGGTTAAGCAAAGAGAAGATAGGAAATGGGTAGATGCAAGAAACTTTACTGAATCCTTTCTTTCATTTTGAAGCTGTGTGTGTGTGTGTGTGTGTGTGTGTGTGTGTGTGTATAACCTATTCAAAAACTGAAAAAAAAAAGAGCCAGAGGCAGCAAGGGCCAGCATGATGGAAGATGAGAATAAAGTCCAGCTGAAAAGTAGAAGGGCTTACAAAGGCTGTGTGGAGTGTCTCCCCTACCCGACATCCAGAAATAAGTGTCCCCAGGCAAAATACTAGAGTCTTCTCCCCTAAAGAAATGAAACCAACAGACCCAGAGCTTCTAGTATGAGATTCCTAATCTTAAACTATTACAGGCAACCACACATCACAATTTAATCAAAGTCTGCAACAGGCGAGATAAACAGAAAAGCTAGCCTGGAAGAGAGTGAGGTAATGCAGAAATGAAAAAAAAATGTAAATAATTTTTTAAAACAAAACAACAAAAACACAAAGTCGTGTACCCAAAGATATTGCAGAAGTTACTGAACCCACAAGGCCAAGTAGATCTGGTTGAGGAAGATACTGTCAGTTTTTTAATAGTCATCCTAGAAGTACTGACCCCTGTGATGTTCTTGTGGAAATTACTCTCATATACACGTGGCACAGGGAAAAAGAATACGTTTTAATATCAGATATAAATGTTTCATTTACTACCTGTGCGCTCCCAAGAAAAGAATTTAACTTCTGAGCCTCAGTTTCATCCAGAGTAACTTGGATAATACATCCCTTATGGAGTTAATATAGGAATTTAATGTTATTGTTTTCTGATGTGACAATACATTCCCTAGCACTTATGGAATGCTCAATAAATGGCATTCTTATTGCCTGTGATGCAGCAGAAAAAGCTGACTGTGTTACTAGAAAATAAATGAAAAAACAAAACAAAACCAGATTCATGGTTGTCAGAGTGAGGGGGTGGGGGATGGGAGAAACGCATGAACCGTTTTTATCTTTATAGTTTAAATAAACTGAATTAAAAAAAAATAGAAGTCAATGAAATATGCTTTAAGGTTAACAATCATTTAATGTATTAACATTTTCACTTATAAACATACAATTTGCATATACAGGGAAAAATAGGTTCTGAGGACACAACAGAATACTAGAGACAGGCAAGCAATCAGAAAAAAAGATTAACCCTAGGAGAAAAAAATGGAACTGCATCCCATGCTGGTGTCTACATAAACTTGGGAAGGAGAAAGATCACACAGTATCACAAGTAATGTAGAAAACAAATGTGGGTCATTCTGTCTCAATGGCAGGAACTTCTCCCATGATCCAGATCTTCTGTCCCGGTCTGGCCCGTTTTATGAATGATGATCTGAAACAACCACGGGTCTCTCCCTTCTCTTTACATCTAAGACCCTGAAGTTAACTCAAGGAACTAAAAGAACAGAGCTAAGAAACAAGCCAACTGGCATGTGTGCAATGTCAACAGCCAACCAGTTAAAAGTACACGTGGAAGTAAAATACTGACTAAACCTGAACAAGTTCCTTCCAACTCACCTTCTTGATTTAGGATTACCTAAGCGCTAGCATCTATGAGAGCTGGGGCCAGGGAAATGAAGTATCTCAGCCCATCTTTATACAGAGTATGCATTTCCTCTCAGGATCAAGTCACTAGTGACAGTGAACTTCCAGACTCAACTACAGTTGCCCAGTGGGGCTGGCCCCGCTGGGGACAGGGACTGAAGATGGGGGGCACACGTGTGCACGAGTTTCAGTCCATAGCTCTCCCCCTTCTGTCAGAGGGAAGCCAGGGAAACACAAGGAGACCATCTGCTTCAAGGGCGTTTCACTGACGTAACTCGGTACCGGTGGTTCCAGTAACTCCAAGTTCAAAATGATGCAACATTAAAAACTGAGTTTAGTATTTTGTAAGTAAAACATACAGCTCGAATAATGATTACCATCTGAAAAGAACCATTCTTACTACATACGACGTAAAATAACTAAAGCAACATTTTTAACCATGAAAGCCAGTGTCGTCACACATCACATCTGGCAACTTTCCACCATGTCAAACATCCAAAGAGATGACAGCCAAGTATACTTCTTTTCAGCTGGAAACAGACTCTCCAGTGTCAACAAGTGCAATAGAATTGGCTAGGAAAACACACCTGTGGTCACCACAAAGTTCATTTGGCATCTGGTTTCATACGGAGATAGATCTATTTAAGTCTGCCTTAGAGATGGAGTGGGTTGATCAGTGAAACAAAAGACTATGTATGTAACTGCCCACATAGAATAAAAACGGAATTTGTGCTACTAGGAGTGTATTTTATGGAAAATCGGGTCACATGGAGTACAGGAGCAGAGACCTTCAATGCGCTAAACTGCCTTTGTAAAAGTACATTTTTAAAAGCATGCAGGACAGAAAACTGGAATAACTGATGTTTTAAAATTTACATAAAGAAAGAAATAAGAAAAATGCACGAAGTCTTCCAGAGCTTCACACATAGTTGGGGCTCAAATTAAATGGTTTTAAGCTTCTCTGTGACATTTGAGTCAAGAATGAAAACAAGGCCAGTGTCCTGGTCAGGTGGAGTAATACCCTGAGCAGGTCATTCATGTCCTCAGGCCGCAACTCCCATCTGTAACCTGAGTCTCCCCCACCATGCCACCACCAGGGCTCCACGCACCCCAGTGCTCAGGGACAGCCACAGTGCCCCAGTCCTGCACAGGACAGGAAACGGGCTCTTTAGCAGCCTTCAGAAGGGTGGGAAAGAGGACCCTCAGTGCAGCCCAATCCCCTGAAACAGTAACACTGTAACTATGGCTCTCATTCCACTTTCCTCACCATTCTCTTAGTATTACTTTCTCAACAAGTAGAAAAATAAGCTATAGGTAGGCTGAAGTGGCAATAAAAATACTCAAACACTTAAAACATGATGCCTCTGAATAAAGCAAATCTACCTCTACACACTTGTCTGTAATTGTTTTGTCCTGTTCACGTTTTAAATGATAAAGCCCTAAAACGCTGAGACTCAAGCCGACTCCTAATTTGGGATGTTTTCCAAGGATCACTACCAAAAACAAACTAGTAACAATAAAATGAAAAGCATCATTTTAAAGCGGGGGATCTGCCATCCCGCCCATCAGCCTAAGCAGTCGGTTTTGTTGGAAGCCTGCAGAGCCCCAGAGGCTGTGGCGATATCACACCTTTGCCTCAGGAAGGTTCCAGCCTACGACTCCTGAAGTAACGTGCATCCAGGTCTGGTCTGAGGTTTCAGAGTCTGGCATTAAACCAAAACAGCTGCAGTTCTTCTTGCCACAGTCACTCACCACTCATACATCACGACGTTACTCGCGTAACACTAAAATAACTACCCCTTAAGCACTAAGGCCTAACTCTAAAAGGAAAATGCCCTTTCCAAACAGGTGTGTTCAAATAAGGTATTCTGAGAGTTCCATAAAAAAACTCCTAGAATGAGCCAGTGCCCCCAAACAGTCCACGTTTTAACAGCACTCCAAAGCCTTCTCCATGGTACATATATGGATTAGTTATAAGTATGATGTCACTACTTTCAAAAGAACTACTAAAACTATTATTAAAAACATTTATAACAAACAGAAATGCCCTGCAAGGTATATTATTGCACCCAGGGTATCAGAAGCTATGCACATCCAGGTTCCAAGGACTCTAGAAGACCCAGAACAGAGACCCTAAGGCCATGCCTGTGGCTGCTCCAGCCAGCATGCCCAGCGCCAGGTCACTGTCATTGTCATGATACCGCTCACGAATGATGACTTGGTTGGCAGGCTGCTGTCCATAAAGTCCTAGAAAAGAAGGAAAAAATAGGAGCAGTTTGTGAAGTCCAACATTCACTCAAAAAGATGGCTCACTTGACTGGGACCCTTCCTGAGGTTTCTCCATGCACTGCACCCCTCCCTCGGAGCGCTGGTGGGGTGACTGCAGTGAGTGCTCCCCAGATCTCCCCCACCACAGACGAAGGTGACTGGACTTGGCCAAGTGAGGAGGACACCTCCATTTCTAAGATGGCACTAAGAGAAAATCAAGATGCGCAGCTTCCCAAGGTCCACAGTCCCAGACACTGCAGAGAGCAGAATCCTAATGGAGCGGCAACCCCCAGCCTCCAATGTCCACTTCAGCCCCGCACATTCTGCTCGTCAGGATGGCAGGCAGACGAGGAGTGTGGGAGACACACAGAGCCTAGAGACAATGGAAGAGTCAAGAATCCCCACTGACAGCTAAGAAGAAAAACCCACCTAGAAGTTAATTAGCTTCTTAGTATTCATGCAAACCGTTTTTAAATTAAACCTTTAATCTGCTAACCTAACCTGCTCTTCATTTTTAACCTTATGTCTTTATGGGGAAAAATATTTATGCTAGGGGGAAAACTTCTAAAAAGCAAACTTTAAACAAATTTAAAATTTATTTGCACAATTAGAGTTTACAACTGGAAATGTATTGCGTGTTCTCTTCTATGCTTCACAATATATTGTCCAATAGCTAATTAGCTTTAAAATTGCTCACATATAGTGTTAACTTTCCTCCTTGACTCACTATCCCCTTAGCAGTTCAACCCTAGGAAAAAGATTAATCCAATAGTGATATGTCCACGTAGATGAAGAATGGAAGTGAAAGTAACAGTGACACTAAAGGCTAACATCTACAAGTGCTTACTAGTCTAAGCACTTATAGTATTACAAGCATTTACATTCATTGACTCAATTAATCCTTACAAGAACCCTATGAGTCGAGCTTCCTGTTATCCCTATTTTATAGACAGGCAAAAGTGAGGCACACGGGGGTTGAGGGCAGTATGTTTAAACTACAAAACTGGTGAACTGTAGCATTCACTATCACAGCCTTGAAATTTAAATAATTTCAATTAGGCAACTCCAACTAGTGAAATGTAATACAGTAGGAACCTGTAAGCTGATCTAATTAAAAGATCCTCTGGAGAGGAGAGGGGGAAGATGGCAGAAGAGTAAGATGCGGAGATCACCTTCCTCCCCACAGATACACCAGAAATACACCTACACGTGGAACAACTCCTACAGAACACCTACTGAACGCTGGCAGAAGACCTCAGACCTCCCAAAAGGCAAGAAACTCCCCACGTACCTGGGTAGGGCAAAAGAAAAAAGAAAAAACAGAGGCAAAAGGATAGGGACGGGACCTGCACCAGTGGGAGGTAGTTGTGAAGGAGGAAAGGTTTCCACACACTAGAAGCCCCTTCGTGGGTGGAGACTGCGGGTGGCGGAGGAGGGAAGCTTCGGAGCCGTGGATGAGAGTGTGGCCACAGGGGTGCGGAGGGCAAAGCAGGGAGATTCCATCACAGAGGATCGGTGCCAACCGGCACTCACCAGCCCGAAAGTCTTGTCTGCTCACCCACCGGGGCAGGCGGGGCTGGGAGCTGAGGCTCGGGCTTCGGTCGGAGTGGCGGTGTGAACACAGCCTAAAGGGGCTAGTGTACCACGGCTAGCCGGGAGGGAGTCCGGGGAAAAGTCTGGACCTGCCGAAGAGGCAAGAGACTTTTTCTTCCCTCTTTGTTTCCTGGTGCACGAGGAGAGGGGATTAAGAGGGCTGCTTAAAGGAGCTCCAGAGACGGGCGCAAGCCGCAGCACCGGTCACTCTCCTCACCTCCCTGCCGGGGAGCCTGTCCAGCCCGCCACTGCCAGGGTTCCGGGACCCGGGGACAACTTCCCCGGGAGAACGCACGGAATGCCCCGCACTCCGTACCCCTCCCTCCCCTCGGCCTGAGTGAGCCAGAGCCCTCGAATCAGCGGCTCCTTTAACCCCATCCTCTCTGAGAGAAGAACAGACACCCTCTGGTGACCTACACGCAGAGGCGGGGCTAAATCCAAAGCTGAGCCCCGGGAGCTGTGCGAACAAAGAACAGAAAGGGAAATCTCTCCCAGCAGCCTCAGAAGCAGCGGATTAAAAAGCTCCACAATCAACTTGATGTACCCTGCATCTGTGGAATACATGAATAGACAACGAATCATCCCAAATTGAGGAGGTGGACTTTGAGAGCAAGATTTATGATTTTTTCCCCTTTTCCTCTTTTTGTGTGTATGTGTATGCTTCTGTGTGAGATTTTGTCTGTATAGCTTTGCTTTCACCATTTGTCCTAGGGTTCTATACGTTTTTTTAATTTTAAATTATTTTTTATTTTAATAACTTTATTTTATCTTACTTTATTTTATTTTATCCTCTTTCTTTCTCTTCTCCCTCTCTCCCTCTCTCCCTCTCTCCTTCTCTCTCCCTCTTTCTCTCCCCTCCCTTCTCTCTCTCTCCTTCTACTTTTTCTCCTTTTTATTCTGAGCCATGTGGATGAAAGGCTCTTGGTGCTGCAGCCAGGAGTCAGTGCTGTGCCTCTGAGGTGGGAGAGCCAACTTCAGGACACTGGTCCACAAGAGACCTCCCAGCTCCACATAATATCAAACGGCAAAAATCTCCCAGAGAGCTCCATCTCAACACCAGCACTCAGCTTCACTCAATGTCCAGCAAGCTAACGTGTGGGACACGATATACCAAACAACTAGCAACACAGGAACACAGCCCCACCCATGAGCAGAGAGGCTGCCTAAAATCATAATCAGTCCACAGACACCCCAAATCATACCACCAGACGTGGACGTTCCCAACAGAAAGACAAGATCCAGCCTCATCCACCAGAACACAGGCACTAGTCCCCTCCACCAGGAAGCCTACACAACCCACTGAACCAACCTTAGCCAC
>NW_020185327.1:7051891-7103108 GCF_003031525.2 Neophocaena asiaeorientalis asiaeorientalis
GAACAACAGAATACACATTTTTCTCAAGTGCTCATGGAACATTCTCCAGGATAGATCATATCTTGGGTCACAAATAAAGCCTTGGTAAATTTAAGAAAACTGAAATTGTTTCAAATATCTTTTCCAACCACAACACTATGAGACTTGATACCAATTACAGGAAAAGATCTGTAAAAAATACAAACACATGGAGGCTAAACAATACACTACTAGAACCATATTAACAAATTGAAGGAGAAAAACCATAGATCATCTCAATAGATGCAGAGAAAGCTTTCGACAAAATTCAAAACCCATTTATGATAAAAACCCTCCAGAAAGTAGGCATAGAGGGAACTTTCCTCAACATAATAAAGGCCATATATGATAAACCCACAGCCAACATCGTCCTCAATGGTGAAAAACTGAAACCATATCCACTAAGATGAGGAAAAAGACAAGGTTGCCCACTCTCACCACTCTTATTCAACATAGTTTTGTAAGTTTTAGCGACAGCAATCAGATAAGAAAAGGAAGTAAAAGGAATCCAAATTGGAAAAGAAGAAGTAAAGCTGTCACTGTTTGCAGATGACATACTATACGTAGAGAATCCTGAAGATGCTACCAGAAAACTACTAGAGCTAATCAATCAATCTGGTAAAGTAGCAGGATACAAAATTAATGCAAAAAAAAAAATGTCATGAAGAACCTAGGGGTAAGCTGGGAATAAAGACACAGACCTACTAGAGAATGGACTTGCGGATATGGGGAGGGGGAAGGGTAAGCTGTGACAAAGTGAGAGAGTGGCACGGACATATATACACTACCGAACGTAAAGTAGATAGCTTGTGGGAAGCAGCCGCATAGCACAAGGAGATCAGCTCGGTGCTTTGTGATCGCCTGGACGGGTGGGATAGGGAGGGTGGGAGGGAGGAAGATGCAAGAGGGAAGAGATATGGGAACATATGTATATGTATAACTGTTTCATTTTGTTATAAAGCAGAAAGTAACACACCATTGTAAAGCAATTATACTCCAATAAAGATGTAAAAAAAAATGTTTAATCCACATTTAAAAAAAGAAAAAAAAAAAGAGATCCCGTGAAAAATCTAAATCTGCATTCCCTCTGTTAGACCCCCAGAGGGATCTCCTCAATGCATGTCCAGGAGCCAACTTCTCCTTCTGTTTCTACCAGGGAGCTAAGTCCTTTTTAAAAAAATATTAATTAATTAATTAATTTATTTTTGGCTGCATTGGGTCTTCGCTGCTGCATGCGGGCTTTTCTCCATTTGCGGCGAGCGGGGGCTCCTCTTTGTTGTGGTGCGCAGGCTTCTCATTGCGGTGGCTTCTCTTACTGTGGAACACAGGCTCTAGGCATGCAGTCTTCAGTAGTTGTGGCGCACGGGCTTAGTTGCTCCGCAGCACGTGGGATCTTCCCAGACCAGGGATCGAACCCGTGTCGCCTGCATTGGCAGGCGTATTCTTAACCGCTGCGCCACCAGGGAAGTCCCAGGAGCTAAGTCCTTAACAAAGGCAACTAGGGACATTTCCAAGTTGTACTTATTTTAATTATCTAATTTAACTAACCTTTACATAAATGATCGAAACATGAATGTAGAAAAGGCAGATACTGTTTCTATGACAATTAAGTTAGATACTTTAGGAAAGTCTAAATAAAGGCAAGTTACTTTTACAAATTATCATCAAACCAACGAATTGAGTAAACAATAAAAGATGGGGGAGGAGACACCAAGAATCACAAAATCTAGAGGTCTGCTCTCAGACTCGGCCCTGGAAACTGTAGTGCAATTATGTGTCACATGAGTACCATCACTGTAAGAGAGAAACAGAGGACTCCAACCAAAGGAGCCAACTCAAACCAAAGACCTCAAGCCCACAACAAGAGACAGCTGAACAAATGTCCACTAACACGGGAAAATTAAAACAGAATACTTATAGTGTGTACACAGCACTCTGAGCACTTTTAAATTGGCTGCCCGTCCACCAGTCCCCAATCATATTAAAGAGAAGGCCTTTAACCTTCTCTGCATGACTAGGGCCTCTATGGACACTGCAAGGCAGTGTGTCATGAAGCTGGCAAAGCACCGGAGTATCTTAGACAGGCTGACTGAAGAGCTCTGTCTGGTTACCAGCACGATGCTGCAGTGGGACGACCACTACTGAGCAGCCCTTCCACAGCAAGCACACTGCTAGCTGGTCACAGCACTAATGCTGAATGCCTATGGACTGCACTCAGCCCTCAGCAGCAAGTATTCTGAGGTGGCCCCAAGCGTGCTGTCTCTTTTTTCATCATGGAAGTCAAAGGCAAGGATGGAATCCTATGTACAGAAATTCCCTTCACAAGCACAAGCACAGAACTTCTGCTTTTGTACAGAATTAGAAACAGCTGGGATTATCCCAGTCTGTGGCCTAGGGGCTGAATAAAAGACTGGTTCTCATCAGACGATTAGGCTAGGGCTTAAAAACCGACCACCAACCCCAAAATAAATGGGGAAAAAAATAATTCATACAAGGGAAAATCTAATTTGTAAACAACTGTACAATGTTTATCTTTGCCGGTCATCATACAAATGTAAACTAAAGCAACCTGACTCCATGTTAAGACCTTATCAAAACTTTCAGGGCTTCCCTGGTGGCGCAGTGGTTGAGAGTCGGCCTGCCGATGCAGGGGACGCGGGTTCGTGCCCCGGTCCGAGAAGATCTCACATGCCGTGGAGCAGCTAGGCCCGTGAGCCATGGCCGCTAAGCCTGTGCGTCCAGAACCTGTGCTCCGCAGCGGGAGAGGCTACAACAGTGAGAGGCCCGCGTACCACAAAAAAAAAACACTTTCAGAGCACAACAGGCAATCTTTATGGGACTACAGAGAAACCAGTACATCACTAACTCCTAGTGGCATTATAAACTGATGAACTATTCTGGAAATTAACTTGGTAAATGGTATCAAGACTTACTGTAATACTGTCAGATGAAATGATATAAAGTCTGAATTTCCCTCAAAACATTCCAGAGGTGGGGAGAGAAGGTACAGGTGAAACAAGATGTGGTAACTGTTGAAGCTGGTAACAGGCAAATTTGACAGTTCATTTACTGTCTCTACTTTTGTATGTTTGAAAACTTTTATAATTTTTTAATGGTATCAAAAGAAACAAAAATGTTTTTGCCCTTTGACATATTAATTTAATATAGAGAAATCAGAAATGTATTCTAAGACATATTTAACAGAAATGGAAAAGAAAATGATTAGAAATATTCAAAGCAATATCTACAATAGTAAAAATGAAAAGAAAAAAGTAAAGACTTAACTAATAATACATCACCCACATGACAGTATGCAATCATTAAAAAGACTTAATGGGCTTCCCTGGTGGTGCAGTGGTTGAGAGTCCGCCTGCCGATGCAGGGGACACGGGTTTGTGCCCCGGTCCGGGAAGATCCCACATGCCGCGAAGCGGCTGGGCCCGTGAGCCATGGCCGCTGAGCCTGCGCGTCCAGAGCCTGTGCTCCGCAATGGGAGAGGCCACAACAGTGAGAGGCCCACGTACCGCAAAAAAAAAAAAAAATACTTAAGAAGATTATGTAGCACTCTGGACAAAATACATAAAATTTTATTGATAAAATGAGAATAGAATGCAAAAAGTAATGTAAGATAACAAAGATGAAACAATTATTTTACATGGGGAAAATAATTCAAACAAAAATAGTTGTGCTAGAATTACAGGATAGAGAGATAGTTCATTTTTCAGCATCATTATTTTATCAGTTTTCAACTTGACATGAAAAAAGAAAAATCAAGCGAGGCAGAATCCTTCAGTCTATGCTAGATGAGTGCACTGCATCAGATTCCAGACACAGATAACAGGAGAAACTCTCTTGTATTAGGTGCTAATGCATGAGAAACCAAAGTAACCACCACTAACCAAAAGAACACTTTGGGTCTGGGGCCGGCCAAATCCAGAGACCCCGTGGCAGCCCCCTTGGCTTCTCTGCGACATTAATATCAGTGACCACACACCCTTCTGGTAACACACTCTCCTTCTACTGCTTCTGCGTTAAGGCACTGTGCTAGGTTTGCTCACAGCCACTTAGAGTTCTGATCTCTTGGAAAGCTCTGGGCTCCCATTCCAGTCTATTCACCAACTCACTCTCTGTGTGTCGCTCTGACAAGCAATACCCACTGTGACCTGCCCCTGGCTGACTTCACCTGCTCATTGGGGTCTGGGTGTGGCCTCACTCTTCAGGCCATCAGGCACGTAGCTCTGGTCCCTCTTGCCCTGGTTGTAGGCGCCAGCGTATTCCTGTACCTCCACCCTGTAGGCTTCCCCTGACCATGCTGCACCTAGGACTTGATGCCTCCTACACAGGCCAGTCATTCATACCTAACAACTTGTTTCGGGTGAGGTGGAAGATGAAAGGAACCCATTAAAAGCCCAGAATAAACATAAGCCCTCCCAGGCCTCTACTTCACCTGCAAAATGGAACATCACACCTAAACAGTGATAATTTTTGAAGGATATTACCAGAAGGAAAAAAAAGAGAAAGATTACCTTTTATCCCTTAAAATGGGCCTCTTAGTTTGGTTGCTTCTTAATGTAAAGGAATTTCAGTAAGTACAAATTCTCTTCTTGGGGATGAATCTGGATACAATAGTGAAGTTTTAAAAATCAAGCCCACTCTAACTTTTGTGAAGCAGTGTGAAGATATATAATGATTCTTTTTTTTTTTAAGTAGTGGAGTGATTTCTAGTCTAACCAGAAGAAACATAGCTCACCTTAAATTGAGAAATAAAAATTCTTCAGGCTTTATTGATCTACTCACTAAATGAAGAGAAACAAGGAATGAAAGGCTGGCATAAGTTACCTGCATATGGGTACTGGTAGGGTACAGCATAAGCCTGCCCATTTGCAGCATAGACAACTTGAGTTCCTGGCGGGTATGCACCACTGTATGGACCATAGCCGTATGCCTGCTGAAAAGATATAGGCCCATTAGAAATACAATTTTGAAATTTCAACATCCATTTATAATAAAAACTCTCAACAAAGTGGGTATAAAGAGAACATTCCCCAATATAATAAAAGCTATATATGACAAGCCCATAGCTAGCATCATCCTCAATGGTGAAAAACTGAAAGCATTTCCTCTAAGATCAGGAACAAGACAAGGATGTCCACTCTCACCACTTTTTATTCAACATACTATTGGAAGGCCTAGCCAGAGCAATTAGACAAGGAAATAAAAGTCATCCAAACTGGAAAGGAAAAAGTAAAACTGTCACTACTTGCAGATGACAGCCTAAAGGCTCCACCAAAAAACTGTAAGAATAAATGAATTCAGTAAAGTTGCAGGATACGAAATCAACATACAGAAACCTGTTGCGTTTCTATACATTAATAACAAACGTTCAGAAAGGGAAGTTAAGAAAACGATCCCATTTACAATTGCATCAAAAACAATAAATTATTAACATATACACACTACTATATATAAAATAGATAATCAACAGGACCTACTGTATAGCACAGGGAATTCTACTCAATACTGTGTGATAACCTATATGGGAAAAGAAACTGAAAACTAATAGATATATGTGTATGTATAACTGAATCACTTTGCTGTACACCTGAAACTAACACAACATTGTAAATCAACTATACCCTAATATAAAATAAAAATTAAAAAGAAAAACAAACAAAAAAACAATAAAATACCTAGGAATAAATTTAACCAAGGAGGTGAAACGCCTGTACACTGAAAACTATAAGGCACTGATGAAAGAAACTGAAAATACAAATAAATGGAAAGATATTCCAAGCTAATGGATTGGAAGAATAGATAAAATGTCCATACTATCCAAAGTAATCTACAGATTCAATGCAATCCTTAACAAACTTCCAATGGCATTTTTTGCAGAAACAGAACAATCTTAAAATTTGTATGAAACTACAAAAGACCCAAAATAGCCAAAGAAAGAAGAATGAAGCTGGAGGCATCAGGCTCCCAGATTTCAAACTATACTACAAAGTAATCACAACAGTATGGTATTGGCATAAAAACAGACACACAGATCAATGGAACAGAAGAGAGTGCCCAGAAACAAACCCAAGTGTATATGGTCAATTAACTTACAACAAAGGAGCCAAGAGAACACAATGGGGAAAGGACAGTCTCTTCAATAAATGGTGCTGGGAAAAGTAGACAGCCACATGCAAAAGAATGAAACTAGACCACTATCTTATACCATACACAAAAATTAACTCAAAATGGATTAAACATGTAAGACCTGAAACCATAAAACTCCTAGAAAAAAACAAAGGTGATAAGCTCCTTGACATTGGTCATGGTGATGATTTTTTGGATCTTTTTGGATCCAAAGGCAAAGGCAATAAAAGCAAAAATAAATGTGGGACTACATCAACTAAAAAGCTTCTGTACAGCAAAGGAAACCACCAACAAAATGAGAAGGCAACCTACTGAATGGGAGAAAATATTTGCAAATCACATATAGGGAACTCATACAACTCAACAGCAAAAAAATAACCTGATTAAAAAATGGGCCGAAGAACTGAATAGATAACTTCCCAAAGAAGAAATACAGATGGCCAACAGGCACATGAAAAGATACTCAACATTACTGATCATCAGGGAAATGCAAATCAAAACCACAATGAGGTATCACCTCACACCTGTTAGAATGACTATTATTAAAAAGACAAGAGGGCTTCCCTGGTGGCACAGTGGTTGAGAGTCCACCTGCTGAAGCAGGGGACACAGGTTTGTGCCCCGGTCCGGGAAGATCCCGCATGCCGCGGAGCAGCTGGGCCCGTGAGCCATGGCCACTGAGCCTGCACGTCCAGAGCCTGTGCTCCACAACGGGAGAGGCCACAACAGTGAGAGGCCTGCATACCGCAAAAAAAGAAAAAAAAAAAAGACAAGAAATAACAAGTGTTGGCACGGATGTGGAGAAAAGGAAACCCTCATACACAGCTGACAGGAATATAAATTGGTGCCTCCAAAAAGGAAAACAGTAATGGAAGGAAGTTCCTGAAAAAATTAAACATAGAACTAACAGTTGATCCAGCAATTCCACTTCTGGGTATTCATCCAAAGAAAACAAAAACATTAACTCAAAAAGATATCTGTATCCCCATGTTCACTGCATCATTATTTACAATAGCTAAGATATGGAAACAACCTAAGTGTCCATCAGCAAATGGATAAAGAAGATGTGGTCCAAATATACAATGGAATATTATTCTGCCATTAAAAAAGGACATCTTGGGGGCTTCCCTGGTGGCACAGTGGTTGAGAGTCCCCCTGCCAATGCAGGGGACACGGGCTCAAGCCCTGGTCCGGGAAGATCCTACATGCCACAGAGCAACTAAGCCCGTGCACCACAACTACTGAGCCTGCGCTCTAGAGCCCATGAGCCACAACTGCTGAAGCCCGTGCACCCAGAGCCCATGCTCCACAAGAGGAGCCACCACAAAGAGAAGCCCGCACAAGGCAACAAAGAGTAGCCCCCACTCACCACAACTAGAGAAAGCCCACGTGCAGCAACGAAGACCCAATGCAGCCAAAAATTAAATAAATTAAATAAATAAATAAATCATGGGGATATAATATACAGCATGGTGACTATAGTTAATAATACTATACTGCATATTTGAAAGTTGCGAAGAGGGTATGTACTAAAAATTTTCAACACAAGAAAAAAAATTCTTTATGGTGACAGAGTTTAACTAGACCTAGTGCAGTGATTATTTTGCAATATATACAAATACAGATCATTATGTTGCATACCTGAAACTAATATAATGTTGCATGTCAATTATACCTCAATTTTGAAAAATACAATTTGGAAACCACTGGGAATATATTAAAATTGGTTCTCCAAGTTGCAGTCAATAAAGTTTGACACTCTATTAAAAAAATAACATGACGGGACTTCCCTGGTGGTCCAGTGGCTAAGACTCCGTGCTCCCAATGAAGGAGGCCCAGGTTCAATCCCTGGTCAGGGAACTAGATCCCACACGCATGCCACTACTAAGAGATCATTCCCATGCTGCAACTAAAGATCCCGCACACCGCAACTAAGACCTGGTGCTGCCCAATAAATAAATAAATATTTTTAAAATAATAACAATAAATAAAGAACATGAGACAGTGTGCTTATGCCCTTTGTTTTAATATCCTAAAAAAACAAACCCACAACTGTAATCTACTTTCAGGCTGTAAAATAAAGTAGGTGGAAAACACAACAAAAAAAGAGAACTGGACTTGCCAGAGATTCCAATTTCATTTCAGCTGTACCACTAACTTGACCTTCAGTAAGTCATCTAACTACTGTAGGCCTTGTTTTATTCATCTCTAAAATGATCAGTTTGGACCAGGTGATAAACGAGATTCATCCAAAGCCAGTTTTCTCTTGGTGAAGCCAGCCTAGCAGCAAAACCCTCCCAGCCCAATTACCAGCAGTTCCTGGCAGGAGAATATAAAAGACTGATACTGGGGGGTCTGAGGTCTGAGGCCTGGGCAGGTAACTGGCAGTTTTCCACAAGGACACGCCTATGAAAGGGCATTGCCAGAAATGGGCAGTCGACTGCCTCCACTGACCAAGTAAAGGACTACCGTATACTGGGAAATACGGAGATGAAAGGCCTGACCTTCTTTATGAGCTCACAGGTGGTAACAGGGCAGACATGTTTACAGACAATTACAATTATTGTCATTATGTGACAAAGGCTATACACAGGGGAGAACAGGGAGCTATGGCCTGGCAAATACGTATGTAGATCTAAACCCGTTATCTTACAAAAGCAGGAGACAGAATTTATGCTTCTGTAAGACAGAATAGATGCAGACGTTGTTTTCCCTATTCTTCCTTCTAAGTACAACTGAAAACCCTGGACACTATACATACAACAAACACAAGGAGACTCTGAAAGGTGGAGAGAAAGCAGGTGACTGTCTAGGGACTTCATGACCCTAAGAAGGACACACAGTGAGTTCCCTGGGTTTTCTTTTTGCCTCCTACATCCGACTGGATAATGTAGAAGCAGCAACCAAGAAATGCCAACGTGTGCAGACCTTTCTTGGTCTGCCTCAAGGAAAGCCTGCTGTCTCTACCCAAAGAGCCTAAGAAGGAAAAGGCCAATCTGGCAAGAGAGACCATTTTCAGGCAGTAACTACTCCACTCCAGCCAAACAACACAAAAATAGCTGTGGCTATTACTCCCACCAGCAAAGTTCGGTATGGAGAAAGACGCTCTCCCACCCCCATCTCAAACAGTGTCAGAGAAGGCCAAGTGGGAAGCTGGGAATTTCATCGCTACCAGATGGAAACAGGCCACCTCCAGTCCCATACCACAGTGTCAGTGGAGACCATGCAAGGAGCCAGAACTCCCATCTCTGCCCAGCAGAAACAAGGTGCCCCTTCCTGTCCTGCTGGAGTAGGATCAACAGAGACCCAGTGGAGAGTAAGTACTTCTACAACCTCTTATCAGTAACCATAGTATCAGTGAAGGCTAGTGGGGAGCAGCAGGGCAAGTCCCTCCAACTCCCAGGCAGGCTGGTGTCAGCAGAGACCTAGAGAAGGGCCTGAATTCCCAGCCCTCTCAGCAGTGACAATGAGCCAGTGTCAAATGGGACCCAGGGGACAACCTGGACTTCCACCGTTACATGAAGGAACAAAGCAGACCCCCTCTTCACCCAGCAGAGGAGCATTAGGAGCAAGTCTGCTAAAATGCAAGACTTAAGTAGATTCAGTCTTATAATATTTAAAATGTCCAGGTTTTGATAAAGAATAATTCATCATACCAAGAACCAGGAAGATCTCAAACTGGATGAGAAAAGACAACAAAAGAGACCAACACCAAGATGACAAAGATGTTGGAATTACCTGGGAAGGATTTTAAAGCAGCTATCATTAAAATATTTCAATAAGTAATTAAGAACATGTTTGAAATTCATAAAAGAAACAGGAAGTCTCCACAAAACCAGAAAAATATCAGGAAAAACTATATAAAGATATATATCAAGAATAACCAATGAAAATTTTAGAAATACAAAAATAACTAATAAATTATTCAATGAATGGACTCAACAACAAATAGAGATGACAAATAATCAATGAACATGAATATAAAGAGTAGAAATTACCTAATTAGAACAAAGAAAAAGCAGATTGAAGAAAAAGTGAACAAAAACTCTGAGACATGTGGGACATCTAACATCTGCGTCATCAGTTTCATTAGAGAAAGAGGGTGGGTCTAAAACAACATTCCAGAAATAATAGGTTAAAATTTCCCAAATTTAGCAAGAAACATAAACCTACGTATTCAAGAAACTGAATGAACACCAAATAAGATAAATCCCCAAATACACACATCAGAGTCAAACTTCTGAAAACTAAAGACAAGGAAAGTAGCCAGAAACAATGCACTACGTATACGGGGGAAGAAATTCAAATGACAGCAGATTTCTAATCAGAAATCAGGAGGGCCAAAGGAAATAGCACACATTTATCAAGTGCTGAAAGAAATGTCAACTCAGAATTCTATACTACTGAAAATATTCTTCAGAACAAAGATGAAATTGAGACATTCTCAGATGAAGGAAAACTGAGGATCTGTTGCCAGCAGATCTATCCTAAGAGAATGACAAAAGGAAGTTCACTAAACAGTAAATAATAAACGAAATCTTGAAACATCAGGAGGTAAAAAAATATAGTCAAAGCAGAATACATGTAAACATAATAAAAATCACATCTTGATTTTTCTAATGTTTGACAGCTGTAGCAAAATCTATAACACCATCTAATATGGTTCTCAATACATGTAAAAGAAATACTTAAAACAATTATACCATAAAATGAGAGAGAAAAAAGGAATTTAGAGGTAATGGTTTGATACTTCACTGGACCTGGTAAAATGTGAACACCGGACTTTGAAAAATATGTGTATATGTATAATGTAACAACTAGAGCAACCATTAAAATAGCAATACAAAGAGATACTCAAAACATTACAGATACATCAAAATGTAATTCTAAAACATGTTCTATGGGAATTCCCTGGCAGTCCAGTGGTTAGGACTCTGCGCTCTCACCACCAAGGGCCTGGGTTCGCTCCCTGGTCAGGGAACTAAGGTCCCACAAGCCGCGCAGTACAGCCAAAAAATAAATAAAAATAAAAATAAATAAATAATAAGATAAAATAAAACATGTTCTAGTAACTCACAAAAAGCTTAAGTAAAAGAACATACAGAAATGAAAAACAGAACCAAAGGAAAACAAAAACTAAAATGGCATACTTAACGTATCAAAATTACATCATATGCAAATGGTCTGTGGGGAAGGTTAAGAGTGATGGTGTTTAAGGGTACAAACTTGTAACAAGTATTAAATAAGCCTTGAGATCTAATCCATCATATAATGAATATAGACAATAATATCATGCTGTAATTATGTAGTGTAATAAATATTGCTACATTTGCAATCATTTACAATATATAAAGGTATCAAAATAACATATAGTACACCTTAAACTTACACAATAAAAAAATGTAAATGGCCTAAATATACCAGTTACAAGATAGAGATTTGTCAGATGGGGGGATGAGGGGATGACCCAACTATATGCTGTCTATAAGAAACTTCAAATGTACTATGTATGTTGAAAGAAAAAAGATGGGAAAAGAGATATCATGCAAACATTAATAAAAAGGAAGCAGAAGTGGTTACATTAATATCAGATAGAGTAGACATAAGACTAAAGAAAATTATCAGAAACAGAGAAGAACATAACATAATGATAATAGGGTTAATCCACCAAAAAAATATAAGTGTGTATGGACCAAATGACAGAGCCGCACACATAAATTAGACAACTTATATAAATGAAAAGGACCAATTCCTCAAAAAGTATAAAATACCACAACCCATTCAATATGAAATAGAGAATGAATAGTCCTGTAACTATTAAGAAAACAGAATTTGTAATTTAAAATATCCCCCAAAAGAAATCTCCAGGCAGGCCCAGACAGTTTCACTGGAAATGTCTACCAAATGATTAAAGAAGAATTAACATCACTTCTACACAATATCTTCTAGAAAATACAAGAGCATGGAACAGTTCCTTAACTTCTATAAAGTCGGTATCACCTGATAACAAAATAAAACAGAGTACAAAAAAAAGAAAACTACAGACCAATATCCCTCATGAATACAGTTGCAAAAACTCCTAATAAATATTAGCAAACATAGAATTCAGCAATAAATAAAAAGAATTATACACCACAACCTAGTGAGATTTATTCCAGGGATGCAAAGCTGGTTCAGTATTCAAAAATCAATGTAACCCACCATATTTAAGTTTAAAAAAAAAAAGGTTTTAAAAAAATCACATGACCAAATCAATTGATGCAGAAAAGGTATATGACAAAATCCAACACCCATTCATGGTAAACACTCAGAAAACTAAAAAAAAGAAGGACTTTCTTCAACTTGACAAACAACATCTACAAAAAACATCACATTTAGTGTGGAAAAACTGAACACATTCCCCGTAAAATCAGGAACAAGGCAAGAATGCCTGCTCTCACCATTGCTCTTCAATATAATATTGGAAGTTCTAACCAGGGCAATAAGGTAAGGCAAGGCAAGGAAATAGAAGGTACACAGACGACAAAGGAAGAAATAACTCTATTTGTAGATGACATGACTGTCTATATAGTATATTCCAAAGAATCTAAAATAAAATACTTGGACTTCCCTGGTGGCGCAGTGGTTAAGAATCCGCCCGCCAATGCAGGGGACATGGGTTCGAGCCCTGGTCCAGGAAGATCCCACATGCCGTGGAGCAACTAAGCCCACACGCCACAACTACTGAGCCTGCGCTCTAGAGCCTGCGAGCCACGTCTACTGAAGCCCGCGCGCTTAGAGCCCATGCTTGGCAAGAAAGAGAAGCCACCACAATGAGAAGCCCGCGCACAGCAAATGAAGAGTAGCCCCCGCTTGCTGCAACTAGAGAAAGTCCACGCACAGCAACGAAGACCCAACACAGCCAATAAATAACTAAATTTATAAAATAAAATACTTATAGAACTAATAAGTGAGTTTAGTAATAAGCTCACAGGCTACAAGATCAACATATAAAAATCAACTGTGTTTCTATATACTAGCAATAAACATGGAGAAAATGAAATTTGAAATACCATATACAAAAATTCAAAAAAAAAGAGAAACATTTAAGTATAAATCTAACAAAACACATACAGGATTTATATACTGAAAGCTACAAAATGCTAGTGAAAAAAAATCAAACAGGATCTAAATAGACAGTCCATTTTCATGGATTGGAAGCTCAACATAATAAAGATGTCAATGCTCCCCCCAAAAACCTGATTTCTATCAAAATCCCAGAAAGATTTTGCTGTACATTTAGACAAATTTACATGGAAAGTAAGTGGAATCAGAATAGCTAAAAGAATTCTGAAAAGGAAGAATGAAGTGGGGGGAATCAGCCTACCCAATCTCAAGACTTATTATTGATATATAGCTACAGTAATCAAGTCTGTGTGGTATCAGAGGATGGAACAGACAGAGAACCCAGAAACAGACACACATAAATACAGTCAACTGATTTTTTACAGAGATGCAAAACCAATTCCAGAAAGGATTAACAGTCTTTTCAACAAATAGTGATGGGACAATTGGACATCCATATGCAAAAAAAAAAAAAAAGAACCTCAACATAACCCTCTCACCTTATTAAAAATTAACTGACAACAGAAAAGACTCGTGTATAAATCCTAGGACTATGAAACGTTCAGAAGATAACATAGGAGAAAATCTTGGGAAACTTGGTCTAGGTGAAGTGTTAAACCTGACAACAAAACACAGTCCATAAAAGGAAAAACTGATAAATTGGACTGCATCAAAATTAAAAACTCTGTGAAAGGCACTGTCAAGAGAATAAAAAGATCAGATATGATCACATATCTGACAAAGGATTCCTATCTCAAACATATATATAAGAACTCTCAAAACTCAACAATAAAAAAATAATAAAACAAGTAGAAAATGAGCAAATGACATGAAGATACATCTCACTGAACAGGATATATGGATGGCAAGTAAGCACATAAAAAGATGTTCAACATCACAAGCTATGGGAAATGCCAATTAGGATCACAGTGAAATATCACTACACACCTATCGGAATAGTTAAAGTAAAAAACAGCGACAACAGCAAATGCTGGTGAGGATACAGAGAAAGTAAACCACACATACACTACTGATGGGAAAGAGAAATAGTAGAGAAACTCTGGAAAGCAGTTTGTCAGCTTTTTAAAAAACTAATCATATACTTACCACACATTCAACTCAGCAATTACATTTTTGGGCACTTATCCCAGAGAAATAAAACTTTATGTCTGCATAACAACCTGTACATGAGTGTTCACATAAGGTTTATTGGTAACAGCCAAAATCTAGAAACAACCAAAATGTCTCCCAATAGGTAAACGTTCAATACATAATGTGGTACATCCATACCATGGCATACTACTCAGCAATAAAAAGGAACAGACTACTGACACATGCAACAATTTGGATGATTCTCAAGGGCGTTGTGCTTAGCGAAAACATCAAAAGATCTCAAAAGATCACATGTTATATGATTCCATGTATATAACACTGTGGAAATGACAAAGTTATACAGATGGCAAACAAATCAGTGGTTGACAGGAGTTAGGGAAGGGGAAGAAGGGTGTGACTATAAGAGGGTGTAGCAGGAAGAAGATATTATGAACAGTTTTATATCTTGATTGAGGTGGCGGTTATACAAATCTACACATATGATAAAATGACATGGAACCACACATAAACATTGCACCAATTTCAAATTCCTGGTTTTGATTTTATCTACCATGTAACAGCTGGGGAAATGGGTGAAGAGTACATGAGACATGAGATTTCTCCATATTACCTTTGCAACTTCTTGTGAATCTATAATTATTTCAAAATTAAAAGTAAAAAAAAAATCAAAGTGCCTCCCACAAGAGACTTCTATATGTAGCACTGAATGCCTGGCACCTCTAACTAGGGGACACCACAAGGTATTTGGCATGTGATTTTTTTTTAAGGTTTTGTTTTTGTTTTTTCAAAATAAAAAAAAAGCATTTTTTCTGATGATAGAGAGTATTCAAGTAAATAATTAAGTATAAACTTGAATCATCAAAATCATATTACCATGATTCATTTTTAGGTCTATCTTAAAAAGAAAATGTGAACAGGAAGATTATAAAGCAGTTGCTTTATTTTAGGAAAGCAAAAGATGACAACAATCTATTTAAAAAAGAAAAGTTTAAAGAAGAAAGGGTTTACAGTACATTTCTAATTTCTGTGATACTGGCTGGCTCAAAGTTTTCTTTTGTTTTAAAAGCACAGTAGCACAGAGACGCCAAGTTTCCCTCACTTGGATTCTATAAGGCAAAGATTTGCTCCCTACCTCAGGGGTTGGTGCAGCATAGGCTGTGTAAGGAGGTGGGGAGGAAACCACGGCAGTCTCATCATACACGATTTCTGAGCCAACATAAGCCTTGAGAGGAGAGAAAGTATGAAAACAAGTGAGTTGCCACAAAGCAACCAAAGGCTCTTATGATACTATACCCTTTTATTTAGTAAATTAAAAAAGTAATAAAAGCCGAAAAGTTTAATCTTTGAAGAGGAAATATAACAGCTCTCTGAGAAGCAATGACTAGCAGGACCACCCTCCCCTTGCCCACCACCCAGCACTCCAGTGTCCTTTGAATTCAGGAGGATGTGGCCCTCCTCAGCCACCAGCAGGGGGCAGAAGTAGAGTTCTCACTGCCCAAGAAGGCCACAGGGCCTCCACTGTTACCCAGCCCTTTTAAAAGATGTTACACCACTCTCAACATCCCTTCTGTTCACAAATAAAAATCCTACAATCTAAAACGTAGCAGTCAGGGATATGTTCTACACTCACAATCTGGTTTTTCCATTAAAAAATTTAAAAATCTTTCAGTAAATTACCCCCCAGTGGAAAACAAAAATATGTGTACTCTTTTTAAAAATATCCACATGAAGAATCACCTTAGCTCTTGCCCCTAACTATATGAATCATCAATACTAACTTCATTCAAGTAAAGGATTTTCATCGAAGAAAAGGTAACTGGACCTGTAATCTTAGGAGGAAAAACAGTCCCGAGCTAACAAAAGTAGGAAAAAACAGCATTTGGATATTAAGTCTTTTTACTTTCTTTTTCCCCTGTACAAATTCTTTAAAAAGCACCATCTACCTTTCTCTTTCCTTCCTAGAGAAATAAATGAAAAAATAAAACCCTATCTGAAGAATGAAAATGTTGACCACAGAGGGAATTGCCTTTGATTCCCTGACAGACACCAAGATGGTATCACTAGCCTCTACAAATGGGGTTTACTGTCTCAGTTACTTCCTAAAGCCGGAAGAAACTAGAGACAAGTACAAGTCCCAAAAATGTTTATTTCACAGGCTGAGATGCTATTCATGAAAAGGACCCTGTGGTCCCTTTTGTGCCTTCTCTGTAAATGGCAGCAGAATTCAGAGTGTTGCAAATCTTTGTGAGATACAAACATTTCTAGAAAACAACACTGGGACCAGTATGCCTGTGTTAGGAGGGCTCCTCCTGCCAAAATGTTTTGGCAAAATCCAGCTTCCTCACTGTCAGCGAAACACAGCCTATCTCTGCTTGCTCATCCTGGGCTGGATGGCAAAAAAACCCTCTTCCCCATTTCCCTTTTTAACCTCCTGTTCTCCCGTTTGTTACAGCAAGACTAAGTGAAAACATTACTAGTGACTGCCATTAGCAACTTACTGTGTTTGTCCTGGAATCCTGAAGCGTAAATTTCCAGGCCCTGAAGAAAAGAAAGAGGTACTTTATTTCAGGCAATCCAACATCTATCTCAACGGTTCTCAAACCTGCACTGGCATCGGAATTTCTGAAAAAGCTTGTTTAAGAACAGATCTGAAGCCCTTGCCTCAAGACCTACTCAATCAACTTATCTAAGACATGCACTAGGAATATATGATATGTAAAGAAATAAATCTATAGTACATATGTAATATTTAAAGCATAATCTACTCTACAGTTTTTCCTTTACTTTTTAAATAAATGTACAATGCACCATGCTTAACTATACTAGAACTAGCAGTATCTGTTCATGTCATACACACAGATCTACTTGATTTTTTTAATGGCTACATAATGTTCCATGATATGAGATTTAGATGGTCAGCAATATTTTGCTATTAAAAATAATGTTGGTATTTGAGAAACTGACCTATAACGTACGTGAGTTTAAGGTATACAACATGATGACCTGACACGTGTATCATGAATCGATTACCACAATGAGCTAACACCTCCAGGCCCCCCGCACATGATTACCTTTATGTTTTTTCTGGTGATAACACTTACGATCTACTCTCTTAACTTTCAAGTATATGAGACAGTATTATTAATTAGTCACTATGCTGTACAATAGATGCCCAGAACTCACTCATTTTACAGCTGGATGCTTGTACTCCTTGTCCAATATCTCCCCCATTTCCCTCAACCCCTGGCAAACACCAATCTACTCTCTACTTCCATGATTTTGGCTTTTTTAGATTCTACACATAAGTGAGAACATATAGTATTTTTCTTTCTCTGTCTGACTTACTTCACTTAGCATAATGCCCTCAAGGTCCATTTATGTTGTTGTAAAGGCAGGGTTTCCTGTTTTATGGTTGATTAACAGTCCATTACCCATGCATGCACAGGTCTGTGCGTGTGTGTGTGTGTGTGTGTGTGTGTGTGTGTGTGTGTGCGTGCGTGTGTGTGTATCACATTTTACTTATCAGTTCATCCATCATCAGACACTTGAGTTGTTTCCATGTCTTGGCTACTATGAATAATGCGAGAAACACAGGGGTACAGCTACCTCTTTGAGACAATGATTTAATTTCCTTCAGATATATACACAGAAGTGGCATTGCTGAATCATATGGTAGTTCAACTTTTAATTTTTTGAGGAACCTCCATACTGTTTTCCATAGTGGCTGCACAAAGTTACATGCCCACCAATAGTGCACAAGGTTCCCTTTTCTCCACACCCTCACCAATACTTATCTTTTGTCTTTTTGATAACAGCCGTTCTAAGGTGTGAGGTGATCTCACTGTGGTTTTGGTTTGCACCTCCCTGATTATTGGTGATGTTGAGCACCTTTGGAAAAACGTTTTTTCAAGCCCTTTCCCCATCTTTTAATTGGTTCGTTTTTATGCTATGGAGTCATACAAGTTCCCTATATATTTTAGATATTAAACCCTTATCACATAAATGGTTTGCAAATATTTTCTCCTATTCCATAGGATGCCTTGTTATTTTTCTAATTGTTTCTTTTGCTGTGCAGAAGTTTTTTCGTTTAATGTAGTCCCAACTTGTTTACTTCTGCTTTTGTTGCTTGCAATTTTGGTGTCATATCCAAAATCGCTGCCAAGACTAATGTCAAAGACCTTTTCCCCATGTTTCCTTCTAGTAGGTTTACAGTTTACGGTCTTACATTTAAGTCTTCAATCCATTTCAAGTTAACTTTTGTGACTGGTCAAGAGAGGGAGTAAGTCCTTTCTGAAAAATCTGGGTTCTACACTCTTCTAAGCATAATTCCTTTGAATGTCTTATGCCGGGGCTCGCTTATCCTTCTCTGCCTTCCAGTGTTCTGAAATGACAAGCCCTGGGGGAACCTTCCAGTCTCTGCTAAGGTCCCAAGGATATCATAGGCTCAAGGGTTTTTCCTTGGCTTTTTCAAGAAGTATCAGCACCTCTACAGACCGCAGGGTACTACCAAAAATTTTTAAGATTTAATTAGCTCATCTTGTTACTGCTTCTGGGAGCTGGGGTAGGGTTAAAAACTGTGATACATCTCAACAGAATCTTCTATTTCTTTTTCTGACTGTTGCTCTTTGTATTCTGTGCTTGAAATTAAACTTCTTTATTTGGCTGTCACTTCTGAATGTCTTCCCCTTCATTTCACTAGGTAGTTGAGGAAGATGACACAGATTCATTTCCCCCTTTTTTCTCAGAGGTCTCTGGCATGGGTTGAATTGTATCCCCTGCAGAAAGATAAGCTTAAGTCCTAATCCCCAGTACAGGTGAATTACTTAGAAATAGGGTCTCTGCAGATGGAGTCAAATTAAGATGAGGTCATACTGAATGAAGGTGTCCTTCTAAGAAGACGAAATGTGGACATAGACACACAGGGAGAATACCATGTTATAACAGAGGCAGAGACTGGAGTGGTGCAGCTGCAAGCCAAAGAACATCAAGGATAACCGGCCACAACCAAACCTAGGAAGAGGCCAGGAATGATTCTATCCAGAGTCTTAGAGGAAGCATGGCTCTGCTGACACAGTAATGTCAGACCTCTAGCTTCTGGAACTGTGAGAGAATAAACCTGTTGTTTTAAGGCACCTAACTTGTGATACTGTGTTACAGCAGCCCCAGGAAACAAACAGTCTCCTCTTCTTTACTTTTTTACCTTGCTGTGTCATTTTATTTCAAGTGTGTTTCCTGTTAACAGAATAAACAGGTGGACTTTGTATTTTCTGCCCAATCTCAGATCTTATCCTTTTTCAGGAGAATTTAACCAACTCACATTTATTGAATTCACAGATATCATTGGTCTAATTACTGCTACTTCATCTCCTGTCATGCTTTATTAAGCTTACCTGCTGGTTTTTTTTTATTCTTCTAGTATTATCCTCCATTGCTCTGTCCCTAACTGTACCCTTAAAATTAGACACATAAATAAACCTCTATTTTCCCATAAAGGTTAAGAAAAAGTCAGCCTTCCATGCCAAACAAGGCAAGCCCTTCAGTGTACTTTTACCCCTTCTCCCTCCTCTATGACAAAAAAGCCTCCCATGTTTTGTTAAAATATTCTAAAATTTTAGTTCTAGATATTTTTTCCACTAGTACTTAAAGGAACCGTCCATACATGTGACATCTCAGCAAACAGTAGAATAGAGCAGTTAAGAACAAAGGGCTATGAAGACAAAGATTCAAATTCTGAGTCTAGTCTACAAGCTCTAAAACCTTGGGAAGTATGGCAGGCAGAATGATGCCTCCTCCCTACAGAGAGATCCATATCCTAATCCCCAGAACCTCTGAAAATGTTACCTCACCAGGCAAATGGACTCTGCAGCTATACTTAAGGTTAAGGACCTTGAAATGGGGAAGATTATACTGGATTATCGAGGCTGGCTCAAACTATTCTTAAATCCTTAAAAGCATATAACCTTCCCCAGCTACAGAGAATCAGACAGATGACAGCAGGAGAAGGGCTCAGCCCAGAAGCCAAGGAATGCAGGAGGACTCTTGAAGCTAGAAAAGGCAAGGAAACGGACTCCCCCCTAGAGCCTCAAGAAGGGATCATGGCCCTGCCAACACTTTGAAACCTAGTATAAAACTCTGACCTCCAGAAATGTAATCAGAAATGGGTACTGTTCGAAGCCACTAAGCTTGTGGTAATTTATTACAAGAGCATTAAAAACTGATACAGAAAGTTACTTAACCTCACTATGCCTCAATTTCTTACAGCAGAACAGTATCCACTTTATAAGATATGGTGAGGATTAAACAACATACATAAAGCAGTTAGCACAGTACCCAGTGCAAAGTAAGTGTTCAAATTATTAGAGTAAAAATATAGATCCAGTTTATAAAAAAGTAGCAAACTGGCTTGACCTGTGTTCATTTCTCCATTAGTCTTTAGGAAAGGTACATCTTTTCCAGAAAGTGCTATTTAAGATTCACTAATATAAATGAGAAGAATGTAAAAACAAAACTACATCTAGGATTTAAAATAAACCCTAGAGATCTGCAATGTCCAGAGTTAACCTTTGTTAGTGGTACAGTGTGGACAGGAAAAAAAAAATCAGTGTTTTCAAGATTCTGATCCTACATCAATGCTAACGTTAACAGACTGAGAATTAATAAAGTTGGGTTTTCCTTCTTTGTGGTTCCATACCCCTTCTTCAGAGATGGCAGATGGAAATAAGAACCACCAAAAGGAGAAAGGCTATATAATACAGATGTCAGTGCTTTTTAAAAAGACATTTACATAAAAAGGACAAGATTTAAGGGGAATTCCCTGGCAGTCCAGTGGTTAGGACTCCACGCTCTCACTGCTGAGGGCCCAGGTTCAATCCCTGGTCGGGGAACTAATACCCCACAAGCCATATGGCACGGCCAAAAAAGGAAAATTTAAGAACCCACTTAACTATGCCCATCGCCCAATGTGCATCTAGTAATGAAAAAAGAGAGTGCAAAATGACTGTATCTAATAGTTTCTGCCATACTCACTACAATGGGACCCTGCATGGACAGCTCTGCAGAGGCAGAAACGAGGATCAGGGTTATCAGACATGGAGTAAGACTCTTAACATTTCTTTCACACAACCTCTGAGTCACTTATTCTGCTGCCTACAGGAACACGCCACTCCCATTCTTCTCCCTTCCTCATAACTGGAAATTGAAACAGAAAACACTTTTAAAATTAAACACACTGGAAAAAAACTTACAAACAATCATCTGTGCTTTCTGCACAAAGACTGATGGTTTTCCCATCTCGGCAAACAATCTGCAGCAGACAGTCTTTTGGCTTCCCATCTGGAGGCTGAATATCTATGAAAAATATATAGAATACAGGAGTATTTACAGTTTTTTTTTTTAAGGATTTCTTAACAGCTCAGATAAGCAAAGGACCAGAACTTCAGAACATTACAATTATAAAACATCTTTGTTCTGCTGTACAGAACCAAACACATGAATCATTACTCCATTCTAATTAAACTTCCTGCTGGAGAAACACGTAAGCCTCTTCCAGAGCACAATCCACATATGGTGATATACAAAATAGCCCAGACATTAGAAGAATAAGCACAACGAAAAGTGTTGCAAAGCATCAGTTAACAGAATACTTACTGCTTTTATTCACAAAGCATCAAACTAGATCGCTGCTTTAAAAGTGAAAATCGGTTGTTTAAAGTATCTCTGTGTACCAAGAACTAAGACCTATGATATCTGAGCCTGGTTTAAGTAAGGATTTCAATAGCTAGTCCATAGAGGCTTGTGTTTCAAGAACTTATAGGGGCAGGATATTATTACACCAATGGTTACTACAGCAGCCTCTTTATTCCAAATAGCAACAGAGCTAATAAAACAAACAGGGAAGTCTACATATGTCATTAATTAGAAATAGAAAAGTCTATGCTTATTAAAACAAAAAAAACTATTCCTTCAATAGTTGTGATAATTATATTGAAAGACATCATGGATTTTAAGAAACTGACTAGAGTTGTTATCAATAAGCCAGTTTCTGAGTCACAAAATCTATACTGCCTAGGGTAGCTCCATCCTTCTTGGGGTTCCCAGCACTCTGGTTCCTTAGTCTTCCACCACCTTCTCCATTAGAGAGAATGGAAATGTGGACTGATGGGTCTAATTCAGAGGAGAAAATTAATCTGCCAACCCACATGGGTCATAATCCAAGTGTCTGGTTTCATCTGGTTACCTCTTCCCAGATAAAACCCTTCTTTGGTCTGTAAATGAAAGCAGAATGGGTAAGGAAGAAGAATCAACTCCCATCAAGAAAGCAGAAGGGCAGGCGAAAGAAGCTGGACAAGACAGACCCACTTACCCCGACATTCATGTCCCGTGCGGATGTTGATGCAGTCCACGGGCATGTGGACCTTATCCTCCACACTCTGCCGAGTTTGGTCATCATAATAGATCAGGTGACCATCTGACCACAGGTCAAACCAATTCTTCTTCCAGCGCTTCAAAATAGTACCTGAAAAAAAGTGGGAAATGTTGCCTTTGAGTGGAAAAGCAAGGACTTTGTCCTTTCATTCACCGGTAACAGAAACAAAAGAAACTTTCCTCTGGTCCCAAAAGTATACCTGCATACAATTGCCCAGAGCAGTCCATCAAAATGAAGGGCTTCCCTGGTGGTGCAGTGGTTGAGAGTCCACCTGCCGATGCAGGGGATACCGGTTCGTGCCCCGGTCCGGGAGGATCCCGCATGCCGCGGAGCGGCTGGGCCCGGCCCGTGAGCCATGGCCACTGGGCCTGCGCGTCCGGAGCCTGTGCTCCGCAATGGAAGAGGCCACAACAGTGAGAGGCCCGCATACCGCAAAAAAAAAAAAAAAAAGGAAGTGAAAGCAGACCCGAACTGCATGAACACCCATGCTGTACCAGGGCTGCATGCAGCATGCTCTAAGATGAGAACTTCGATCTTACTGAGAACTCTGCCAACTTAAAAGTATCAAAATATTTTTACAAAAAAGAAAGTTCAATAAAACTTTGATTTTGAGCTAATGAAACATGTCTAACATTTAACTCTCCATGTGGTATATCTAATCCTTCCCAGCAGTATCTAACTGCTAGATTGATCAGAAAACTTTGAACTGTAAAGTCTCTACACACAAATAGATGGAGAGATATACCATGTTCTTGGATGGGAAGAATCAACATTGTGAAAATGACTCTACTACCCAAAGCAATCTACAGATTCAATGCAATCCCTATCAAACTACCACTGGCATTTAAAAAATAACAGTAATACCTTCCTCTTCTGGAAAAACTTCTCTTTTTCTTGAAGGGCCTTCACATACACTCTTCTCTAATGCTCACCTTCCCTTACAGCCCACAGTGTGGGGAGTCTCCCTGCCTAAGACTATGCAGAGGCAGGCTCAGACACTGGATACATCCACACCCAGACACTGACCCAGGCCCAGGGCCTGACTCCTACCCAGCACGCATCCATCCTACTAACTCACACGTCTCTATCAGTTTGAGAGAATTCATCCATTCATTTGTAATCTTGGACTAGGCATTTAACTTCATAAAACTCTAATTTCCTTGTCAGCCAAAAGGGAAATCTAAAAGTTACCCCTGCACCTTTCTCACATCCATACGCCACCGGCTGCGTCTTTTGTTCCTATAGATCCCACCCTGTTCGTGGCCAATGTGCACAAATTCCAAATATTCATCCCAGCAGCCTTGCACATTTCTTTTACCACCATCAAACACCCACCTTGCTGAGAGGCAACCACAGCACTTGCCCAAACTGATAAATAAGTGACACCCAGCATCCATTTAACTGGCAGTGCCTGAGCTGTGCAGAAACTACCAAAGAGAGCCACCCAAACACAGACAGGTGTAATCACCGGGTTGGGGAGTTCTACCCAAGTATCGCACCTGCCATCAAAGGTCTGACTGCAGAACCCTAAATTAAGCTGTCCTCCAGAGTCCAGATACTGAGTCCTAAGAGTCTGCCAATGGCAAGAAAAGGAAACCTGAAGACAGCGGTGCATATATGTAACTACATGTGTATCTCTGCTGCTCTGCAACTCAGTGAATATAATACAACTCACCTCATTTTAGTTTATTATGAATGATACTTCTGCTTTAGCAAAGACGGAAAAATAAACCCAACATCAGGAGACTGGGAAATGGAATAAGTCTTCTGAATACACACTTTTGAGATAACCATAACTAAGACAGTGGAAAGGTCTGTACAACTTATTTACAGAACTCCTATTTTGTGTACATCATCATGCTAAGCGCTGATGGGAAGCACAAAATTGTCAAAAGGGTCACTGTTCACTTATGTTGACAGAGCATTTACATTGAGTCATGATGGAGAAAGGAAACTTGCCCTCAAAGAGTGCAGGAAGGGAAGGCACATCCTCCAGGTCTGAGCAAGGCTCTCCATGTCCCCTGACCATTTTAGGGTCACCCAAGATCCTCAAAACCCAAAACAAGGAAACTTACACAAACACTGGGGCTAGATTCCAATATGTCACAACTTTTTTTTTTTTTTTTTTTAAGCCAACAATACAATAGCTGCATCTATTCTTAGACTACAGAACTGTCATAGACCTTGAAAGGACACCTGTTCAGCTCCAGGTCTGAGAACGTAAAACTAGTAACAGGACAGACAGTCTGAAAGCTCGTCTCCTGGTAGAAAGGGTGTTGATGTTGAAACGAGACAGCCCTGAGTCTGAATGTAGGTTTGCCACCCATAGTTAACATCTGGACCAGTTATCAGTGAACCTCTATTTCTTCAGCTGGAAGCTGGGGTAATGCCACCCACCTCACAGAGCTGTTGTGATAATTATATTGATATAAAAATCTGTACAATGGGAACACAAACAAGCTTCATAAATAGTTTTTATAAACCGTCTAAGGTATGCAACTCCATTCTTCATTGCTAGGCTCAATTTTAGCTAAGTATTGAAAATATTCCTTAAATACAAATTCATATCTGAACAATACAGTATATATCACCACTCAAGCTTTTGCTGGAGTCATAAACAATATACTAGTCACTTTTCCCTTAATGCTGCTCTTTCTAGAACGACAGCAGAATAATCTGCTTACTCTTTCTGCAATAAATAGAGCTGCTTCTTCCTGCTTTAAAACATACTATGAATCCTACTTAAGGTGGCAGCCTCAGAGATAAGCAGAGTTAAGTATATGCAGGCCCATAGAGATGAGTCTAAGAAAATGAACTTAATCCCATAAAAAAAGAACTGAGTCCCTTCTCCAGAGTCCTTTTGGCGACACAAAAGATTTGGTTTTAGATAAACTTGTTCCCTCGGGTCAAATCTTAATCTATAATTGAAGACTCTAGTATTTCAGAATCTGGTCACTGCTCAATCCCCAGATGAGACAGGTGTTTCCCACAAAGCGAGCAGTACCTCCATGCTAATATATTAGCTCAGCTCCATGGTAATATATCAGCTCAGCTTGGGTAGATCCAAGCAGCTCAGGTCAGCCGTTAATAATACAGCATGCAAAAAAAAAAAAAAAAAAAAAATACAGCATGCTAGGGACTTCCCTGGCCATTCAGTGGTTAAGATTCTATGCTTCCATTGCAGGGGGCACAGGTTCCATCCGTGGTCGGGGAACTAACTTTGTCGCACAGTGTAGCCAAATAATAATAATAATAATAATAATAATATAGCACGCTAGTGAGAAAAGAGAAACCAGCAGGGACTATTACTGTCCCCTGGTTCCTGTCAAGGCAGCAACCAAGAAGCTCCACATTGCAGAAAAACGGTTCATAGAGCTCTAAAAATCTGCAAGAGGAAATCCAGGGCAACAACATTAGTAAGACTTTGTTATTTGTTTGTAAACACTGGCAGTGTCAGCCACAGAAATAAAGATGTACCCTAAGACAACACTAAACCCAGCCCAAGGGGCTCACGTCCTTTACTTACTCTGTCTCAGCAACCATCCACTCTTCACAAACGCCATCTTTCCACCTGTAGAAGAAGAAACAGGCAGGCTCAAAATTATACCCAGAAAAGAGAATGACCCGTATGAGCTGTTTTTACTCACAACACTTCTGACACCAAATGTGTGGGGGTTTTCCATACCAACAACCAATTTTCCAATTCTCAGGACACCAACTGGATGTCTAATGATTCAATTAGATTCTGACACTCACTACCTGGACTTAGCATCAGACCTCACAGCTTAAGGGCTCAGTTCCACAAGAATGCTCCCACTTTAGACACAAGTCCTGGGCCACCCATATTTCTGATCTATAAATTGGGGGTGCCCAAAACCCCCTCCTGAGATTCGATAATTTGCTAGTATGGCTCACAGAACTCAGGAAGGCACTTTACTTACTATTACCTATTCATTATAAAAGGATACAACTCAGGAAGAGCAAGATGGAAGAGATGCAGAGGACAAGGATTGGGGGAAGAGCACAGAGCTTCCATGCCTCTCCAGGCACCATTCTCCCAGCATCTCCATGTGATCACTGGAACCCTGTCATTTACGGGTTTTTAAGGAGGTTCCATTAGGTAGCCATGACTGATTACATCATTGGACACTGGTCCTTAAGCTCCATCTCCAGCCTCTCTGCCATCTCTGGAGGTCCAGGGATGGGGCTGAAAGTTCTTTTTATTTTTTATTTATACATTTATTTGTTTTATTTTTGGCTGCATTGGGTCTATGTTGCTGCACGCAGGCTTTCTCTGGTTGCGGCGAGCGGGGGCTACTCTTCGTTGCGGTGCACAGGCTTCTCACTGCGGTGGCTTCTCTTGTTGCGGAGCATGGGCTCTAGGAGTGCAGGCTTCAGTGGTTGTGGCTCACGGCCTCTAGAGCGCGGGCTTAGTAGTTGTGGCGCACAGGCTTAGCTGCTCCGTGGCATGTGGGATCTTCCTGGGCCAGGGCTCGAACCCATGTCCCCTGCATTGGCAGGCGGATTCTTAACACTGCACCACCAGGGAAGCCCCTGGGGCTGAAAGTTCTAACCTGCTCATCACAAGCTTGGTCCCTCTGGCAACCAGCCCTACCCTGAAGTTATCTAGGGGCCCATCATCTCATTAACATAAACTTAGATATGGCTGAAAGGGGTTTATTATGAATAAAAAGACAACAAAAAGACACCCCTAGTACCTCTATCTCTCAGGAAATTCCAAGAGTTTTAGAAGTTCATGTTTCTTATTATATCACAAAATCACAGCCCTTTGGTCTCTCTATCCTTAGCCCTTTCAGTGTCAGCTGAGGAAAGGACCAAAGCCATTTTGCCTCACTGGCCACCTGGAATTTACCCAGTACCTCCTTAATACGGCCAATACAACCCCCCACGTGCACCCTAGGCTTTAGCCTCAGCACCCTGTCCACCTAACTAAGTCTAACTCCACTTACATCTAACAGACATAAAGCAGTCCTAGAACACAGCTGCACACAGCCCAGTAAGGTACGCACTGGTGTCAGCAGGTGGAGTGGCCAGGTCAGAGCAGAACACCAGAAGTCATGAAAAAAAAAGGTTGATAAATTTAACTCCATAAAAATAAAAATCTGAGGGGCAAAAAATAAAGTCAAAAAGACCAATAAAAGATTAAGAAAACTACGTTTTACAACCATATATATGGCAGCAGTGAGTTAATTTCCTTCACATACAAAGCTCACTTATAACAGAAACAACAATCATTTGGCAGTTCACAGGAAAAGAAACATGAATGGGCAAAAAACTCATAAGCTACTCCATTTCGCTCTCAATTCAACTAACAAAAGTCAAATCACAAGTTAACAATATTACCTATCAGAGGGCCACAAATGAAAAAAACTATGATACCCAGAAAGGAGAAAGCATAATGGCAGGAATGAAAACTGTTGTTAACATTTTGGGAGGGAAATTTGACAATATCCATCCAAATTTTAGATATTCATATACTTTGACCTAGCTTTCTCACCATTACTAGAAATATACCTCATTGATAAACATACACAGGTTCACCAACACATGTATAACACTAGCCCCAACCAAAGGGCTCCACGAAAGAGGACTGCTTAATGAGCACCTCCACCCATGGCATATTATGTGGATGTGAAAAGGAATGAAGTAGAACAGTATGTGCTGATGAGCACACATAGCTGATACCCACACAGCTATTTTCTGGAAGGAATCATAAAAACTGTTAACAACGTGTACCTCTGAGGAGAGGAATGAGGCAGTGCTGCATATGTGTCAGAAAAGAGGGTGACTATTAAGGCCTATTACACCTTTCTGTACTATTTAAGTTTTTTAAAACAACTTGCGGGGCTTCCCTGGTGGCACAGTGGTTAACAATCTGCCTGCCAATGCAGGGGACATGGGTTCGAGCCCTGGTCCAGGAAGATCCCACATGTTGCAGAGCAACTAAGCCCGCGCACCACAACTACTGAGCCCGCGTGCCACAACTACTGAAGCCCACGCACCACAACAACTACTAAAGCACACGTGCCGACAGCCCGTGCTCCACAACAAGAGAAGCCACTGCAATGAGAAGCCCATGCACCGCAACGAAGAGTAGCCCCTGCTCGCCACAACTAGAGAAAAGCCCGCGTGCAGCAACGAAGACCCAACGCAGCCAAAAATAAAATTAAATAAATTTTAAAAAAACATTTGCAAGTATTGTATCATTTTATTTTTGAAATCAACATATATTATTTGGAGGCTGAGATTATGGGCCACTTTTGTTTTCTACTTTAGCAGTTTTAGGTATTCTCTTTAAGGCACAAAGGTTTGGAAGGTTAGCAAAATGGAGCACAAGCCCAAGTGGGCACTTCAAAAGAACAAATGAGTTCTCCCTCATTTAACTTTCCCCATGTCTAAGAATGGCTCAAGTCTCACAAATCATCCTATATTCCAGCATCTCCAAAATCCTGTAATCTGAAGGTTCTTAGTCTCCCTGCAGTTTCTGCAAATTCATGCTGTCTGTCCTCACCAAGAAAGGAAAGACGTTTTTCATTTTTCCCTCCCACATTTAGGTACTCAAACGTACAGTCCCAGATGAACTAGATGCAGTCAGTCTCTTCTCTTTCTCTCAGTGCATGTTCCCACTGCTCACTGCTGCTGTGAGACACCTGCTGACAGTGAAGGGACGAGCCTGAGGGCAGCTGACTGTTGAGATGGCAGCACTAACTGCTGAGTCACTGACTCACCCAACCAGGGATCTCCCGCTAATGCAAGGCTTTCCATTAAGCAAAACGATGCGTTTCTTCATTATTTAAACTGAGTTGAACTAGTTTCCTGCAACTTGCAGCCTAAAACATCCTAAAACAATCATTTACTTCCAAAAGGATTCGAGGCAGAGAAATAATACCAACATATTTTCATTCAACAAATATTCTTTGAACATCTAATGTGTGCCCAGCCTTGCAGCAGGCACTAAGGATACAGCAGTGACCAAGCTAAAACCCCTGCTTTCATGTTAGCTTACATTCTAATGGAAGAAACAGGTTAAACTTGTAAGCTAAAAAGATAGAGGATGGAGTGTTATAGATAGCATCACATCTCTGCAGTGATACTATTACCCCAGAACATAAAACTGGAAGGGTATATAACACGTATTCAACTCATGCCAAATCCTGGATATTTATACTAAAACTTCCTACGATCATAACATAAACTCATTTATTTTTCTTTGGAAAATAGCTGGGAATAGATCACAAATTACTTGTAGAATGTATTGGGAGCTACCTAGATACAATACAAATTTAAAACCTGACTGAAATGTTGTCATACAACTTTGCTGGTACCTTCTGAGTTGGTTATGGAACCAAATGAACAGTGCAAAAATGTGATGCAACAGGAAGGAGTCTCGCGAAATTCTGTGGTAAATTTTTAAAAATCTCTCATAATTCTTGTTATTAATTTGGCTGTTATTTGCTGACAATCATAATAGTCAAAATGTCAGCTCAGCCTAACAATGATATTAAGAACAGCTTCATTTATTCACAGGTCTTCAAGAATCCGAGTCCAACAACTTTAGGTGGCTGTAAGATTAACACCACCACCAACCAGTATCATCCAGGAGAATAAAGAGTTAAAAACAGAGTTCCTTAAGGACCTAGAGCTTTCCAGTTATCTACTAATTGTATGGGTCAGTATCTGAGTTGCCAGATATTGTACCTATGTTTTCTTTGGCATTTCCTTGGGGTGAGGCGGGGTTTCTTTTACTTCTCAGGTAGATGTGGCTCAAGGGATGTCAACAAGAGAAAACTGGGGCTTCCCTGGTGGCGCAGTGGTTAAGAATCCCCCTGCCAGTGCAGGAGACACGGGTTCGAGCCCTGGTGTGGGAAAATCCCGCATGACGTGGAGCAGCTAAGTCCGTGCACCACAACTACTGAGCCTGCACTCTAGAGCCCACGAGCCACAACTACTGAAGCCTGTGTGCCTAGAGCCTGTGCTCCGCAATGGGAGGAGCCACCACAATGAGAGGCCCTCGCACTACAACGAAGAGTAGCCCCCGCTCACCGCAACTAGAGAAAGCCTGCGTGCAGCAACGAAGACCCAACGCAGCCAAAAATAAATAAATAAAATAAATAGATGTACTAAGAAAAGAGAAAACTGAAAAGCCAACTTGGAAATCAATTTCAGGCCACTGGAGTCAAGAATTTAAAATGGAAAAAAAACCTTCTCCATCGAGAAGACAACATTATAAACGTATCTCTGGCGTGCCTATATAAAATAGTTCCAAACTATTAAAGAAAGAGAAAATTAGATTACAAGGTAGAAAGAAACCTGAACTGAAATTAGCAACAGAAACCCACGACTTTTTATAAAAGGGTAGTTGTTCTGCGGACTCAAGTAGCTTCTTATCTGGTATCATCCTGTCTACCATTAGTCATTATGTGAAACAATCTCACATGTCCAGATCTTTATCTCTAATACTGGTCTCCTCTAAAAGGAGCCAGTACTCCTTGAAAACGAGCTGGTTACAATTCAGGGACAGGACACCTCAAGATGTGCCTAAGTTGTCTTACTGTCAAAAAACAAAGATGATTTCAGGAAAAAAAAAAGTCAACCAGCTGAAGAAACGGCATCTAATGGCCAAATTGTGACAACATGGGTGCCAATGTGAAAATAATAATTATGGTTCATTAGAACCAACTGAGACTAAAAGGCATCCTAAGTATAAAATGATTAAAACCATATACATCACTATAGAATGTGTTAGAGAAACACACCTTCCAATGTGACTTCAATTTCACAACTGGGGTGGGGGAGGTGCGGGGGGGTTAAAAAAAAGGTTAAACACTTTGATTTGTGTAATTCCTTCCTCTCAGTAAATAATTCAAACAGTTATTGAATTAACAAGTAAGAGATGTTTGTTGTTTACTGTCTAAGACGTCAGGATTTCTTTTTTAAGACTAAAAGTCTAGATTTCTGAGTTAAGGACTCAAGTGTACGGCTACATAGGCAGCAGAGAAGACCGCAGGAACAGGTTTCAAACCATCCTAAAACTTACACTGCTGGGGAGAAATGACTCCTGGAAAAGAACCCTGGATTCACACCCTCAGCAATGCGCTGAGTTTGGTTACTTGCACTTTCTGGGCAAGCACTTACAAGCCAATCTCCAGAAGTCAGAAGAAACCAAGAGGATATTAAAGGAGCTTCCTGGACGTCCCTGGTGGCACAGTGGTTAAGAATCTGCCTGCCAATGCAGGGGCCACAGGTTCAATCCCTGGTCCGGGAAGATCCCACATGCCGTGGAGCAACTAAGCCCGTGCACCACAACTACTGAGCCTGCATGCCACAACTACAGAAGCCCGCGCACCTAGAGCCCGTGCTCCACAACAAGAGAAGCCACCGCAATGAGAAGCCCGTGCACCGCAACGTAGAGTAGCCCCTACTCACCGCAACTAGAGAAAGCCCACACGCAGCAACAAAAACTCAACCCAGCCAAAAATAAAATAAATAAACTTATTTTAAAAAAATAAAAATAAAATAAAGGAGCTTCCTAAAGCACCTGTGGTGTCTTCACTCAGATCAGGCAACATTATCAGCCAACAGTCATCTTCTTGGGGGACTGAGGCTGGACATTTTACCATCTAGCAGAGACCGCAAGATGGGCAGTCCTCTGAGGGCAGAAAAGTAAGTTCTTTATCTCCATTAAAGAGGTATGTGTCCTTTGTGTCTACCAGCCTCTGCTGTCAGGTACCATGTTGGTATCCCATCACCACTGGAGCATACTGCCTCATCAGCAAGAGCACCCTCGCCTCCGGCTCCCAACCCATAAGCAAGATGTAACACAATACAGACCCCCACACTGGGCCGTGTAAGTAAGAGACACCAAGGGTAACAAGTACTTAAATAAGCAGCTGCCTCATCTGCTCCCAAATGACCCACCTTACCTATGCTGGACCACAGCTAAATCCTTCTATCTAGAGTCTGTCCCCTGCCAAGCTCCTCCAATGTATCCTGAACCCTGACCACAAAGCAGAGGAGGAGAGAACATTGCCTATCACTCAGCCTACTTGCCCTCAGCCTTATAGAGCATTCACATGCCACTGCCTAAAACAGGTACCCTACTCATTAGCCTAGACCAATTCCTGGTCCTGAATCCTGCTGGCCTGCCCTGCGTTGAGGTTACCTAGGACCAGTGCTCTGAGGGGAAAAAGAAAAAAAGGCAGACTTTAAAAATCCATCTTCCCGGGCTTCCCTGGTGGCGCAGTGGTTGAGAGTCTGCCTGCTGATGCAGGGGACACGGGTTCGTGCCCTGGTCCAGGAAGATCCCACATGCCGCGGAGCGGCTGGGCCCGTGAGCCATGGCCGCTGAGCCTGCGCGTCCGGAGCCTGTGCTCCGCAACGGGAGAGGCCACGACAGCGAGAGGCCCGCGTACCGCAAAAAAAAAAAAAAATCCATCTTCCCATTTTTCCCTCTACAGTATATAGAAATAATACATATTTCTGGAAAATACAGATTTCTTGATACTAAACACTACAAATCACATGAGAGTTATTTTCAAAGACAGAAGACACAACAGTGACATTAAAATGAGAATCCAGGGATTTCCCTGGTGGTCCAGTGGTTAAGAATCGATTTCCAATGCAGGAGACACGGGTTCGAGCCCCAGACGGGGAACTAAGACCCCACATGTCGCAGGGCAACTAAGCCCACAGGCCACAACTAGAGAGAAGCCTGAACCATGCAACAAGGAGCCCGCGTGCCTCAGCGGAGGATCCCACATGCTGCAACCAAGACCCAACACAGCCAAAACTAGAAATCAATAAATATTTTAAAAATTTAAAAATGAGAATCCAAGACAAAAGATCTATGAATAACGTAAAGATCACCCATGCTGGTGACTGCTTTGCTATTTCCAACATTAATGACAGATTAAACACCTAACTCTGCTCTCTCCTGAAATGCAACTAAAATGACAGATAAGGGGAAAACAAGGCATAAATCCACAAACACAAAGAGAATCGCAGCAGAGACAAAAGCAGATTAGATGCTAAAAATGCTGAGAAAGTTTTAAAGGCAAATGAACAAGTAGTAACTAATATAAAAAGCTTTCTCTGTTTTTCATGTGCTAATAATCCAAAACACAGCAAGCCAACTCTAGCCACAGAACACTGTAAAGATTCAGAAACTGGAAGTATGAGATAATGCTGAAGGTGGGGAAGAATATCAGAATTTACTGAAAGTCTTTAAGAAGAGTTAGTAGGCCCTCTACACATCCAGGCGACTACCCTCCCCAATCCTGAGGATCGTCTTTCTGGAAAGGCTGAAACACTGAGGCTCTAGTCTTGGGGACACCAGGGGTAGCTCAGAGTGGAAGAGAGATGCCAAACTTAGAGGAGTAACAGAGTAAGTGAATGTCTTAAACTCCCTGTCCTCTTCCTTTACTTAACTCCCAGACTCTCTAGCTCTGGACGAAGGGCACAGCCAAAGGTTCATTGATACTGACATTTTTTCTATAAAAAAACTGGTCTCCGGGCTTTCCTGGTGGTGCAGTGGTTAGGCATCTGCCTGCCAACGCAGGGGACATGGGTTCGAGCCCTGGTCCAGGAAGATCCCACAAGCCACAGAACAACTAAGCCCGTGTGCCACGAATGCTGAGCTAGTGCTCTGTGGCCCACGAGCCACAAATACTGAGTCCATGCGCCACAACTAATGAAGCCCGTGCTCCGCAACAAGAGAAGCCACCGCAATGAGAAGCCTGCATACCGCAACGAAGAGTAGCCCCTGCTAGCCGCAACTAGAGAAAGCCCGCGCGCAGCAAGACCCAATGCAGCCGAAAATAAATAAAACAAATAAATTTATTTTTAAAAAGATATTAAAAAAAAAAAAGCTGGTCTCTGCCTAAAACCCTACAGGCATTCTCATCAAGTGATAAACTTTAAACAAACACATGAACTTTCAATCCGTTTTTTTAATATCTTAAACAGAAACAGATAGCACGTATATTCAGACATCTGAGGAAGCTTAAAGAGACTGAAAAAAATAAAAGTAAAAAAACTCAAAAACCTCACAGGAATCAGAGACAATTGCAGGGAGCAAAGGAAAAGTTTTTAAAAAATTACTATTATCAGAAAGATGATACACAATATTGTAACCAAAAAACAAAACCAAAATGTTCTAAAATAGGAACATTCAGAGCTCTCAGTTAAACGTGATTAACCAAAATTTAAAATAGAAGAACTGAAAAGATCATGATGGAGGAAATCTCTCTGAAAGGAAAAAAAGAAAAAAAAGGCCAAGAGACGAAAAAAATTACAGGATAAGCCTGGGATATAAAACATCCTGCTTACAGGAGAGTTTCACAAATAAACAAGCAAAAGAAGTATAAAAAAAAGTACTATACAAACATTTTCCAGAACAGGACAATACATTTCTAGACACATTTCTAGACAATATATTTCTAGACACATTTCTAGACATTTAATGAGTGTTCAGCAAGATGAATTTTAAAAGATCCTCGGTAAGGTTTATAACTGAAATTTCAGAACTCTACGGACAAAGAATAGAACCTAAAAACTTCCCAGAGCAAAACGGAGGTCACATAAAGGATAAACAAAGCATTAGGGCATCTTCATCAACAATGCTGGAAGCTGGAAGGCAATGGATCAATATCTTCAAAATGCTGAGAGAAAATTATTTTCAAGCCAGAATTCCATACCCAGTCAAATTATCAATCAAGTAGATAAAATAAAGACATTTACACGCATGCTGAAAGACTTAAGATTTACCTTCCATGTACCCTACCCTGTTTCCAGAGCCTAGCAAAGAATGTATTCCACCAAAATGAGAGCATAAACCAAGAGGAACTAGGGGATGCAGGTGAAGGAAAGTCCCAGGGAGACAGCTGTGCCACAAGCCTAGAAAAGAAACCAGTCCAGACTGGAGGACAGTGTTGGGGGGTGGGGGAGGGGAAGGGGAAGGGGACAGAGCCTGACATCTAAGAGAGTCTGGTGGACTCAAGAAGAGTGTTTACAGGAGGCAGAAGTCTTCTATGGCAAGAAGTCAAAGATTACATCTAAATCAACAGCAATGTTATCGTGTCCCGAATATAAATGTAAAAAAGGCAGCTAAGAAAAGGTGAAAACGTTTGTCTCTAGTTAATGGAAAGGGAGTGAGTATTTTTTGACTCTGAGGTTTAAAGTGCTATTTGGCTTTTCAATCTACGTATATGTATTATTTTGATAAATGTGAACATGTATGCAATAATTTGAATTATCCTCAAACATACAAAAAAAAAAAAACCCTAGATGAACACCATTTTCTTGAACCTCCCTTCTAAGAGTTCTTTAAAATGGGGGGAGAAACTTAGTATATTCTTAGCAATCAAAAATCATAAAGTATGATTTTGATAATATGCTTTGAAAAATTCATAGAGCCTAATGTTTCATAATACAGGCTTTGAAGTTAAAAGAACTTATATCCTGGCTCAGTCACTTATAAATTACCTTGGGCAAGTTATTTAACTTTTCCAAGCCTTAGTTTCTTCATCTATACAATGAGAATACTAACATCTACTTGATAGGATGTTTGGAAAATTGGGTGAAATAACTTGTGTTTGCATAGTACCTGTTAGTTACTAAAACTAACAAATGGTAGCTGCTCCCACAGCAATTATTACTACTATTTTTGCTATTATTTCCTCACTATCCACCTGACTAAAATTTGCCTAAAACATTCTAGAAGACAGAAGCACATCAGGCTGCTTCTCAAATGGCTTAGAAGACTTAGTAAGATGTGCCTGACAGTCAAAATTGGAACACATACCTAGAAGGGGAAAAAAAAAAAAAAAAAATCAAACCAAAAACCTTCCCAGAATACATAACTAAATTAGTCTCTGAAGGAACAGGAGTAGCTTTTTGACGTACCTTGTTGAACTCCACTCTCCATAACGTATTTCAACCTTTCACTATTATTTATACCCTGGAGCAGGATCTAATGCATAAACTAAAACTCACTAAAGTCTGATCTGCTGCTGGTCTCTAGAGGATGCCAGCAAACTAATTGCAAAATACCCACATTACTCACATGCCAATAAAACCTACAGAAAGTTTTAAAAATACAAACCATATTCAACAATTCAAGTTTTTGAGGTTTGTTTGTTTGGCCACGCCTCGAGGCTTGTGGAATCTTAGTTCCCCAACCAGGGACTGAGCAGTGAGAGCCAGTCCTAATCACTGGACTGCCTGGGAATTCCCCAATTCAAGTTATTTTAAAATATGAACTCAAATCACTGTAAAAATCATTGAATCCAAAAGGGACCAACTTAAGAGGTGGAAAGAATATTGCCTTTGGAATCTGACAGTTCTGAACTGAAAACCCACTTTGCCTGGCTCCTCTAGTTAGCACTCTATCTTCCCAAGGAATAATATGACTACCTCAAGAGTGGTATCTGGGGACTTCCTGGCGGTCCAGTGGTTAGGACTCCGTGCTCTCACTGCCAAGAGCCCAGGTTTGATCTCTGGTTGGGGAACTAAGATCCCACAAGCTGCGAAGCGTGGCCAAAAAAAAAAAAAAAGAAAAGAGGGGAATCTGTTCTTTCTGTACCACTGACCTACACATTTCACAAATTCAGTCCCTGAGATTATCAGGAAATCTACTTTCAGAATGTGTTAACTAGAAGACCTATTATTTTAGCTGTGAAAGCTGTTTCCTTATCAAAGAGAGGAAAACTCTGTTTTTCAAGGACTCCAAAACGACACAGGGGACAAGAAGGACTGGGTGATCCATCCCAGTCAGTTCATATGTGGTGTTGGCCATTTCAGGTAGCAATCAGTTCTTAATAACAAGCCCAATAATAAGCACTCATCAAAGGACAGACAGACTAAAACAAAGAGGCAAGAAAGTTCAACTCTGGCCTCATGATCAAGTTCAGAAGTAAATACACAACAAATAAAACATGACTGGTTCAACTAGCCCACTTTTTGTAACATTTTTAATAGTTTATTTTACTCAGCAGTTTTTGGCAGTTACTGACACTAATAAAGTAATTCTTTAATTTCTTTAGACATCCAGTAAAAAAGAAAAAAGACAGAGGAAAGGAGAAAGAACCCAAATATTAATGTAGGATGGCAAGCTAGGAAGTATAGCAAACCTTCTAGAGAGAGTCAAGAAAAACCTCTCTACTCAGTGCTCTGTGGTGACCTAAATGGGAAGGAAATCCAAAAAAGAAGGGATATATGTATACGTATAGCTGATTCACTTTGCTGTACAGCAGAAACAGAACATTGTAAAACAACTATACTCCAATAAAAATTTTAAAAAAAAAAGAAAAGAAAAGAAAAACCTCTATCTTCCCCCAAGGAGTAATATGACTACCTCAAGAGTGGTATCTGTTCTTTCTATACCACTGACCTATACATTTCACAAATTTAGTCCCTGAGATTATCAGGAAATTTACCTACAGAATGTGCTAACACCATTAAAAATATGCTAGTAAAGAACAATTGTCAGGTTCTGAGCTCTTTTCCGCAGCCTCCTTCAGGAAGCATTTACTGACCACCTACACTGTGCCAGACACTCTTATCTGCCAGGATAATCCTGCAACATATGCTTGATTCCTGCCCTCAGAGATGGGGGGAGTTAAGGAATCACTACCCCACTGAGTAAACACCAAGCACAAGGGAAGCCCAGACAAGCACCTGCCCAGCTCTCTTCCCAATACCCACCTCCCATCAATAACCATCAGCCCAGCCCAGGGGCCACTCCTGAGCACAACAGAACCAGTCGCAGAAGCACACGCACACATACACAGATATTTTGGTCATTAATTTGTCAGACAAACATTAAGCGTCGTAAATAAACAGGTAGTTAACAGTCCCAGCTTGGGCCCTAATTCCCCTCGTGACTTTTACACAAGTCACTTCCTGCATTGGCGCTGGTTTCCTCAAAGACTACCAAGACCCAGGAACTTCCCTCCCTTTAGACTAAGCGCCGCTCCCCCTGGCAGAGGCTCCACCGCGTCCTAGTCAGAGGAGGTATTAAAACAACGAAAGCTTCTCAGGAGTCAACAGCGTTTGGAATTAACCATGCATGTTCCCCTGGATCTTTTGACACTGTGATCGTCCCACCTCATTCCTTTCCCCCACTCACGCTGAAAACCTGGAACTTTACTATTCGGTCATTTATGCAGACTTTTCTGTGTAAATTACTCTATTTTTGAGTTAAAAACAAACAAAAAACACTACTCTGACACGAAATGAAAACCCCTGACCTTCGGGGTTCCCCATGTAGTTAGGTGAGAGAATCAAACGTGGAAAAAAACCTATAATACAACACCAAGCACTTAGAGCCAACGACACTGCAAAACCAAGAGTAGGTGAACGAGCGGAGGCGGGCCCCACCCGAGAGCGCACAGCTTCAATGCCATTTCGGACTCCTTAAGGAGACTGCGACCTCCGGGCGGCAGGATAACCAAAAAGAGCCCCAATCCCCTCGACCAGACGGACTGCAGGGCCGAAGACCTGTGCCCCGCGGGCAGAAAGGCGGGGTGCCGGCGGGGATCACCTGCAGGAAGCGGGGCGGCAGCAGGAGCGCTCCGGCGGGGCGGGCGGCTCCAGGAGAGACTCTAGACTGACCGGGGGAGGGGGAAAGGGAGGGGGGTCTGCTCCGGAGGGGCGGCGAGCGGGCGGCTCTAGGGGAGGCTCCGGAGGGATCCGGGGAAGGGAGGCGAGGGGGAAGGGGAGTGGGGAGGAAAGGAAGGAAGGGGAGAGGAGAGGGGAAGGACTCGGGTGGGGCTGGGGGGCGCTGACGGGAGTCTCCTGGAGAGGCTCCGGAGGGACCGACGCCCGGGGTGGGGAACGGAGGGCACGGGCCTGGGGTCTCCCTGGAAGGGCGTGGGGTGGGTGAGCCCGGCCCGAGGGGGTCTGGGTCGCCCGGACCGAACAGGAACATTCACCTGCAAAGCCTCCGGCCGCAGCCACGTACCGAAGCAGGGCGGGAGCGCAAGGACACTGCCGGGCTCCTCGGCTCCGACTGCCTCACGCCAGCGTCTTGGCTGCCGTCCGACGGCACGTCTCCCCGGCGCGCATGCGCACGGCACGCACTGCAGGCCGGGAGGTTCGGTGGGGCCCGGGGAAGCCTGGCTGTTGCGCGGGGTGCGCAGGCTTAAGTTTCACCTGAAGAGGAACTGTAGGCCCCCTGATCTTGCTTATAAGTACCACCCTCCAGTGAAAGGAGCCGGGCAGGGCTCTTTAGAGAAACGACTGACTCTAGAACTGCTTCGGGGAAGGTACAGCTGATTGGAGCATCGTGTAGCGCCAGAAGTGCGGAATGCTCAAAAATAATGCGTGTAGGCCTGTCAAGGGACGTAGGAGGCAACCTGAGACAGCTTCCGGTGCCCAAACCTGGCACAGTTAAAACTTAGAATATAAAATAAGTATATTAGAGTCCATTCTGCTGTAAATAAATAATTAAATACATTACTGGGGAGAGGAGCTAACTCTTCCTTATAGAAGAATTCTAATTAATCATGCTCCATACAGATGGTGTATTAATCTCCACCCACGCACCCCTGAGCGTGGGCTGTGCATGGTCACTTCCTCCCAGAGTGCAGTGTTGGAAAGGGGAAAAATAACTTCTACGGAGGAGAAACCTGACAAACGCTACTCAACCACGTGATCAAGGTTAACATCAACAGCAATAAGTCTTGTTGATAGTATTTACCCTTGATACGACATAATGACAAGGTCACTTTTCCTGGAGTCATACTCCCCAAAACAAGCATAGCCCCGGTCTAACTATGAGAAAAACAGCAGACAAATCCCAGTTGAGGGATATTCCACAAAATACCTCACCAGGGACTTCCCTGGTGGTCCAGTGGCTATGACTCCGCGCTCCCAATGTAGGGGGCCCAGGTTTGATCCCTGCTCAGGGAACTAGATCCCACATGCTGCAAATAAAAGATCCCGCGTGCCGCAGCTAAGGCCCAGCACAGCCAAATAAGTAAATGAATAAATATTTTAAAAAAAAAACCTCACCAGTATTCCTCAAAACTATGAAGGTCATGAAAAACAAAGAAAGACTGAGAAACTCACATGCAGTGTAGTGTCCTGGATGGGATCCTGTAACAGGGAAAAAAAAATGTTAGTGAAAAAAATTGTAAGTTCCAAATAAATTCTTGATTTTAGTTAATTGTAATTTTTAGCTATTTTTAGTTTTGACAAGTGTACCATGGTTATGTAAGATGTTAACTTTAGGGGAAACTGAGTGAAGGGTATAGTCCCTCGGTATCATCGGGGGATACTGACCTCTCTCTGTAGAGCTACAAGTCTTAACTCTGACTACCTTCAGTGTTAGGTACCTATCTTTCAGGGATTTGGAGTGTCCAAAAATACACTAACATATTGTCTTTGAGTGATGGGATTGTGCATGACTTATTTCTTCTTCCTACTTTTCTGTACTTTCCAAATTTTCTTTAATGCATCACTCAAACAACTTAAAAATCACTTTAACAACTTAACAACAAGAAAAAGTAATACTTGAATCCAGTTTGGTGAAGGTAGACGTTCTGGGAACTGGAGCAGGTGCACCCACTAGTAAGTTTTCTGGTTAATAAAATTGGCTTTCTGTCCAGGCCTGCTGACAAGAAAATTACAGTAGGGAGAAGGCTAACGTTGGGTAAGCCACACATCTCCCAGTACGAAATATGTGGCCAATACTGAAAGGTGTGCTTCAGGGAACCACACTGGGTCTCTGCTTCCATCAGCTGCTTGACTCCTTGGCTCCATACAATGTGTGGTCCTCAACCCAGGCAAACCAAATTATGACCTGATTAACCCCACTTCCCAATTACTAGTACTCTTTCTTTATTGCAAAAAAGAAAGTGATAAGTTCTGTGGTTAAAAAAGAAAAGCTAAATAGGACATGAAGTAAAATATCATCCCCCTGCCAATCCCACATAATCTGGAATGAGAATCTTCCAAGTAACAGGAGGTAATAGACATCCTTTTATTTCCAGCTTCCTTTACCTTTTCTAAATGAATCACAGCTCTCATGTTCTCTTTGTTGGATTACTTTTTATTTTCCTGCAGCACCTATCTATCTATCTCTCTATCTATCTATAGCAGATGTGCCACTTAGGGTAGAGCAGTTGGACTTCACCAGCCCCACAATTTTCATCAGTACCACAAATCCATCCCAACAGACATACAATTCTAGTGAGAACAGAGTGTGGGTTGAGCCAAAGCAAAGTCCAGCTCAGGAATAGGAAGCTCTTCCACTGAGCTTGACACACCTTTGTTCCTCCTATGAGGAAATGCTGGAACTACCTCTATTGGGTAGGAAACAATGACTTTTGTGCACTTATATTTGACTTTATTTTGCCCTCGACGTCTGCTGAGAAGCTTTGGCTTTCTTCAGTTGAGTCAATTTCTTTTGAGGAGAGCAGTCGGGTTTTTGCCCACTATAAGCATGAAACTCCCAATGCACACAAGAATGGGGAAGAGAGATGGGGTATAGCTGTGGCACAGGCAGCCTTGCAGTTACTGTTCTTGTTTACAGGTCCATTTCTCACCACCTTTCCCCTCTGCCCCCATCACGCTTGCTCTGGGTTGCAGGTTTTTCTGCCTATTTGAACCATCCACTTGAAAGTGAGTCCTTTCCCTCCCCCACCCAACCAGGGCCTCTACTACTGCTTCAGTTTTCTGTGCTGCCTATTATTTTTTAAACATCTATCATCTATTTCATAAAAGTCTAAGGAGAAAATAGAAGTGTAAAAGTGTATTCTTGATCTGCCGTCTTGAATCAGAAGCCTCCAACCCCAATTGCTTTCTCTCATGCTCAATTGTCTCAAAATGTTTGGTTAACTGACAGTGCCCTTAACTTGTTTTCCAGAACTTTTACAAATACGTTTTCTTTTACCTTAATAGGGCCTTGGAAGGGAAGAGACATAGATCTCTGTGTTCAACCCAATGTGCAGAACCAAAACAGAGTTTTGTGCTCTCAAAAACTTTGCCTCCAGCTAGATGGTGAACAGAAAACAGTGCTATTTTCCTATTAAACCCTCAGTTTATATATAGTTGACAAGAAAAACACTAAGACTCCAATATAAAAACAGGCAAAGGGACTTCCATGGTGGTCCGGTGGCTAAGACTCCACGCTCCCAATGCAGGGGGCCTGGGTTTTATATCTGGTCAGGGAACTAGATCCTACATTCCACAACTAAAAATCCCACATGCTGCAACAAAGATCCCGTGTGCTGCAACTAAGGTCCAACACAGCCAAATAAATAAATATAAAAAAAAAAAGACAAAGGAAATATGAATAAATCATTCACAAAAGAAAAAATGTGAATGCAACAAATATTTTTAATGAATCTTGCCTGCAATCTAGCAACTGCAAATTAAAACAAATGAAATACAGATTTTCAGTGATCAAATTTTAAAAGATTTTTTAAAAATTTAATCAGCTATACATATACATATATCCCCATATCTCCTCCCTCTTGAGCCTCCCTCCCACCCTCCCTATCCCACCCCTCTAGGTGGTCACAAAGCACCGAGCTGATTTCCCTGTGCTATGCAGCAGCTTCCCACCAGCTATCTAAAAGATAGTGGGAAATTTTAAAGGATTTTTAGTGAAATACTCAATAGAAGGATTTAATGAGATGGTCACTGTGATACACTTGCTTGTGCAAATGTAAATTGGTACAATCCTGGAATAAAATTTGATAATATCAAGAGGTTTAAAATACTTCATACTTGGGAACTCCCTGGTGGCCCAATAGTTAGGACTCTGCACTTTCACTGCTGAGGGCCTGGGTTAAATCCCTGGTCAGGAAACTAAGATCCCCTCAAGCCGCGTGGCACCACCAAAAAAAATTTTAAAAAATACTTCATACTCTTTAAACCAGTAATTCTTTGAGGCAACTATCCCATAATAAACAGAAACTCCAGCCAAAAATTGTTTACAAGGGTGTACATCAGGTATGTAAGAAATGGAAATTAAAACAATCCTGAACACACTACTGTATATAAAATAGATAAGCAACAAGGATTTACTGTTTAACACAGGAAATAATATTCAGTATATTGTAATAACTTATAATGGAAAATAAACTGAAAAAAATATATAACTGAATCACTTTGCTGTATACCTGAAACTAACACAATATTGTAAACCAACTACTTCAACTAAAAAAAAAAAAAATCCTGAGATACAATTTCATACCTACCTGTTTGGCAAAAATCTAAAACTTCATGGTAAATGTGACAAATATGTGAAGGTACCAGAGTTCATATGTTAGTGGGGATAGTGTAGCTTGTTACAAACACTTTAAAGAACAATTCAGCACTACCTAGTAAGTTTTAAGGTGCAGGTACCCTATGACCAAACAATTCTGCTTCTAGGCAAGTGCCTTAGCATAGTATTTTCAAACTGTTTGACTCCCATCTACAATAATAAATTTACTTCATAACTCAGTACATAACATATGAGTAAAAAAATTTATATAAAAATAACTTTTTACCAAACAATACTTACCCTTACTCTTGTGCCACACGCTCTACATTCTTATTTTCCAGTCTAATCCATGTTTAAAAACGCAGACAATGAATCACTAGATTGATTTCGTGACCTGAGCCTGGTGTTGGGCTGGTGCTCATGATTGATTATCTATTGCTGCATACCAAACTACTGCAAAGCTTAAACACCTTATTGTTCTCGTGTCTCAGAGTACTCTGGGTTGCTATTTCCTTTATGTTAACTAGTAAGATCAAAGTGAAATAACCTTGTTGGAACTTCAGTTGTTTGTCAATGACATGAGTGACTTCTTTGCTGAATAGGATAGTAATCGTTTTTTAATATTAGGAGAATATTTTCCAAATTTTTTGTTCTACTTACAATGTGACACCTACAGACACCACCCCTTTTAAATTTTAATCTGCATTATTAATATTACCTCCATCATATGCATAAATCTATAAAATTAACAAAACAATAAATCAAGCCCTGATTACTATTATCCCATGAGTTGCATTCTTGCCCTGGCGGATTTCAGGCTCCAGAGGTGACGCCCAGGGAGGGAGGCAGGAAGGGAGCCCTCAGCCTAGCGTAGCTCCAATTTTCCACCTGGCAGGTCCCAAAGCTGCCAAGAGCCTCGGGGCACAGGCAGCAAGACGGTAATGAGGAAAGGGTGAATTTTGAGTATTTATTCCTTTTGTCTTTACATCAAGTTCCTATAATTCAATTTTTAATAAAGTCTGGCTTGCCAAATTCCTGAAAATGTGTCCCTTGGATTCCGGGAGCCAGTGTAGGCATTGAAAGTCACCCCGCACACCACTGAGCTTGATTAGCTGTTGTTCTCCTGAGGGTAGATGCGTGGTCTCATCCCAGTTTTTGGTTATTAACAATAAAACTGCTGTGAAACCTAATTGAACATCGACAGATGAATGGATAAAGAAGATGTGGCACATATACACAATGGAATATTACTCAGCCATAAAAAGAAATGAAATTGAGTTATTTGTAGTGAGGAGGATGGACCTAGAGTCTGTCATACACAGTGAAATAAGTCAGAAGGAGAAAAACAAATAGCATATGCTAACACGTATATATGGAATCTAAAAAGAAAAAAAATGGTTCTGATGAACCTAGGGGCAGGACAGGAATAAAGACACATATGTGGAGAATGGACTTGAGGACACAGGGAGGGGAAGGGTAAGCAGGGACGAAGTAAGAGAGTAGCATTGACATATATACACTACCAAATGTAAAATAGCTGGCTAGTGGGAAGCAGCTGCATGGCACAGGGACATCAGCTTGGTGCTTTGTGACCACCTAGAGGGGTGGGATAGGGAGGGTGGGAGGGAGACGCAAGAGGGAGGGGATATGGGGATATATGTATGCATATAGCTGATTTACTTAGTCATACAGCAGAAACTAACACAAACGCTGTAAAGCAATTATACTCCAATAAAGATATTTTAAAAAACTGTTATGAAAATTCCTGTACAATTCTTTGCATTAAGGTATGCTTTCATTTCTCTTTGGCAGATACCTTCAATTTGCTGGGTGATAGGATAGGTGTATGCTTATTTTTTTTAAAAGAAATGACCATACATTTTTCCAAAATGATTATACCATTTTATACTCTCATCAAAATATAAGATTTTTATTTTTAATTTAATTTTAGAGCATGTAATATATTCATGCAGTGCAAAAGAAAAACAAACCTTGAAAATGATCATTCTCACCTGTATCCCAGATTTGCTCAAGGTCCACTCAGTCCCTAGTCTCACCACAGGTAAGCACTGCTGCTATTGGGTGGGGTAAAAAGTGCCTTCAGTTTTTTAAGTAAAAATAAAAGACACATTTTTCATTTTCACCAAGAACTTTATTGAACAACGTATTCACCCTTTTGTTCCACTACCTTCTGCCAATTTCCAGGCAATTTCACAATTCCATCTTCCCAAAACTTTTTTATCTTTTTGAACAAAGAACTGTTCCAGGTGCCTTTTACAGTCTTCCCGGGAATTGAAATTATTTCCATTAAGAGAATTTTTTAAAGACCGAAATAAATGGAAATCCGAAGGCTCAATGTCTGGTGAATACAGCAGATGAATCAGAACTTCTCAGCCAAGCTGTAACAGTTTTTGCCTGGTCATCAAACAAACATATGGTCTTGCATTATCCTGATGGAAGATTATGCGTTTTCTGTTGACTACTCTGGACGCTTTTTGTTGAGTGCTGCTTTCAGTTGATCTAATTGGGAGCAGTACTTGTTGGAATTAATTGTTTGGTTTTCCAGAAGGAGCTCATAATAGAAGACTCCCTTCCAATCCCACCATATACACAACATCACCTTCTTTGAATGAAGATCAGCCTTTGGTGTGGTTGGCGGTGCTTCATTTCGCTTGCCCCATGATCTCTTCCATTCCACATTGTTATACAGTAGCCACTTTACATCACCCATCACAATTTGTTTTAAAAACGGAAAGTTTTCATGACGTTTCAGTAGAGAATCACATGCGGAAATATGGTCAAGAAGGTGTTTTTTGCTTAACTTGTGTGGAACCCAAACATCAAAGTGATGAACATAACCAAGCTGGTGCAAATGATTTTCAACGCTTGATTTGGATATTTTGAGTATGTCGGCTATCTCCCATGTGGTATAATGTTGATTGTTCTCAATTGTTGTTTCGATTTGATCGCTATCAACTTCAACTGGTCTACCCAACCATGGAGTATAGTTCAGCGAGAAATCTCCAGCACGAAACTTCGCAAACCACTTTTGACATGTTTGATCAGTCACAGCACCTTCTCTGTACATTGCACAAATCTTTTTGTGCGTTTCAACCTTTCTTGAAATAATAAAGCATAATATGCCAAAATTGTTGCTTTTTTTCTTCCATCTTCAGTATTAAAATGGCTACACAAAAATTCACCAATTTTGATGTCTTTTTTTAAATGCATGCTGATATGACAGCTGTCACATACAATCTAACTAAATTGTTTCGAATGAAGTTACAGACAACTAAGCGCTACTAGAGCCATCTTACAGAAAAAACTGAATGAACCTTTTGGCCCACCCAATACTTTCTTGGATTTTTACAATTATTTGTGTTTGTATGAAAGTAAATACAAATATATATTTTCATTTCCCCTTTTTTTACATAATCTTCTTTAGCACAGTTGAATCATTTGGCTAAGTCTGCCATAACAAATACCACAGACAAGACAATTTAGACAACAGAAATTGATGTTCTCACAGTTCTGGAGGCTGGAAGTCCAAGATGAAGGTGCTGACAAGATTGTTTTCTCCTGAGGCCTCTCTCCTTGGCTTGCTTGGCTTGGTCATCTACTCACATGGTTGTCCATAGATCTATCTTGTCTGTATCCTAATCTCCTCTTCTTATAAAGACAGCAGTCAGATTGGATTAGGGCCTGCCCTACTGACCTCATTTTAACTTAATTACCTCTTTGAAGGTTCTATCTGCAAATACAATTCCATTCTGAGGCACTGGGGTTTAGGGCTTCTGCACATGAATTGAGAGTAAGGGACACAGTTCAGCCCGTAACAGCAGTTCTACTCTTTGCTTTGTTCATTTAACAGTCTACCTTGAAGATATTTCCTTTTCAGTATATAGAAAGGTTGCTCATTTCTTTCTTGAGTTATGGAGTATATTAGTCAGTCTTTTAGGACAAACACTAGGGTTGCTTAGGGTATTTTCCTACTCTTAGCAATACTGCAATGAATAAACTTGAACCTATTTCATTTTACACTTCAGAGAATTTCTTTGTAGAGCAACTCCCGAAGTGGAATTGTTGGATGAAAAGTTTTCTGTATATTTGTTCTTGATACACATCATCAAATGGTCCCCTCTCCATTCCAGCAATGTGTCTGCTTCCCTACAGCCTCAACAATAGTCACTTTTTTTTGATGCTTGCCAATCAAATAGGTGAAAAGATGCTACCTCAAAGAGTTTTAACTTGCATTTTTCTTTTTATGAGTGAGGCTGAAATTTTTTCATAGGTTTATGAGCCACATTTCTTTTTCTGTGAACTCTCAATTTCTATGGAGTTTTAGGACTTTCTCTTACTGACTTCTGGAAGCTCTTTGAATATTAAGGAGATTAGCCCTTTGACTATGATATGTGTTGGGACTATTTCTTCCTCGTTAATCATTTGTCTTTTTACTATGCTCATGGTGATTTTTGTCAAACCAAAGTTTTTCATAGCCATGGTGTCTGAATTTTGAGAGGCAGTTTAAAAAGGCTTTCTTTACTCCATGGTTTAAAAATAATTTTCCATGTTTTCTTCTTGTTCTTTATGATTCCATGGTTCTACATTTATATCTTTTTTCATTTGGATTTTATTCTGGTATGGTGTAAGGTATAGATTCAATTTTACATTTTTTCAGATGGCTATATTTCTGTCCCAATACCATTTATTAAACAGTCCATCTTTCTGCCCAGTGACTTGAGATGTTACATTTACCAGATACCATCTTCCTAAAATAATTTGTATTTCTGAATTTTCTGTTATATTTCATTGGTCTATTTAGCATCTGTGATACACCGTTGACTGAGGATTTTAAATATGTTTTCTTGTCTGATAGGTTTAGTAGCCCCCTCACTATTACTCCTTATTTTCAAAGGTTTCCTGGCACTTTTTTTTGTTTTTTGTTGTTGTTTTGGTCACGCAGGACGGCTTGCAGGATCTTAGTTCCCCAACCAGGGATTGAACCCAGGCCCTTGGCAGTAAAAGCGCAAGGTCCTAACCACTGGGCCGCCAGGGATTTTCCCAGATATTCTTGCTTTCGATTTTTCTTGTTGATTTTTTCCTCATGTGTAAATTAGAATTACTTTATCTACTTAAAAATAATTATTGGTGTTTGATAGGAATTGTATTAAATTCATAAATTTAGAAGAATTATCCAAGAATATGACGTTTTTCTTCATGAATTTAAGTGTTCTTTTGTGCCATTTGGTGGTAATTTTAAATTTTATTCATATAGATCTTGCACAACTCTTACGAAAGTTTATTGCTAGGTATTATATTGTTATATTTATATATTGGTTTATTTTTCCTATAAGTAACCTTGTATAAAATGGATCTTTTCTTCTATTTTATTGTCTAATTAGTTATTTAGATACATGATAGCTATCTTTTTTTTTCTCACTTCAATTATCACTTGCTGCTGGATTCTCCTGTTTGTGTAGTTTTTTAGATGATACCACTTGCTTTGGATCTGTTGATTAGGTGAGAAATAAACCTCTATTGTGTGAAGACACTGAGATTTGGGGCTTGTTACTGCAGCATTTCCTAGCTATCCTGACAGATACAAGTGACTTAAAAAAAATAATGACGCTCAACAGACAATATATTAGGGTTAAATTCTCCAGGGGCAGTGCTATGGAAGCAGGAGTTTAAGGAGAAAAAGCAGGAATGGAATTTCACACTGTTACAGAACTTATTCATGTATTTTTAAAAATTAATTAATTAATTTTATTTATTTTTGGCTGCATTGGGTCTTCGTTGCTGCCGGCGGGCTTTCTCTAGTTGCGGCGAGAGGGAGCTACTCTTCGTTGCGGTGCACGGACTTCTCATTGCGGTGGCTTCTCCTGCGGCACAGCATGGGCTCCAGGTGCTCGGGCTTCAGTAGTTTTGGCTTATGGGCTTAGCTTCTCCGCAGCATGTGGGATCTTCCCGGACCAGGGCTCGAACCCGTGTCCCTGCATTGGCAGGAGGATCCTTAACCACTGCGCCACCAGGGAAGCCCAGAGCTAATTCATGTATTTTTAAAATGGAAAATAGTGGGAATCGAATCACCATGGTGGGTATGTTTTAAAGAATAACATCCCGTTTTATTTAAAACCATCATCACTTACAGCGTGCCAAAAATCAAGTCCTTTGCAACTATTTTAACTTGCACTGAAATCTTAGAGATGCCAAGTAAAAAGTCTTTAGGAACCGTAGCAGATGTTCTCAGCTTGGTCAGCGCAAGGTAGACTGCCTGGACTCTTCCTGCTGAGTACAGGCCACAGGGTTCCTTCACCTTTCTCCAAGGCAGACCCATCGGCTCTCAGCTCACGCAGGGAACCTGTGGGTCCGAGTAACGTTGCAGAGACAGCAAGTTCAGGTCTGGGAAAGCGCAAAGCCAAAACTCCCTCTTTCTGAGCAAGTGCTCTGAAGCCAGACGTTGGGGTTTCAATCCCGGGTCGGCTTCCTAGGAGTTGTGTGCTCTCGAAGAACGTTGTCAACCTCTTCGTGCCTTAATTTCCCCATTTGTAAAACAACTTATTATTAGTATTAAGTGACTTAATGAATGCAGAGCATCGAAAACAGCGAACGCAAAGAGCGCCGGAGCGCGCTGGCGGCCAGCGTGGCGGCTCCGCGAGCCCGGGCGGTCCCAGCGCCGAGCCCCAGGACGCCCGGCCGGCAGCGGGGCCTTCCCGCTCCTCTGACCACCCCGCCGGAGGCCACCCGACCACCCCGGCCGGGGGCGCGGAGCCTGACAGTCTGGAGAGGCGCAGCCCCTTCGCCGCGGCAGCATTTACACGAGGGTGCCTGTAGTGCGGCGCTGTTTGAAAAAAAAAAAAAATACATTTTTAAAGAAGTTAATAAAACCCTATAATTATGTTCCACTGTGTTCTTTCCACACTGCACGAAGAGCGCAAAGATAGCGTGAGGAAAATATGAGCGTTTGTTCGAAAAAGTCAACAGATACGCCCCGGGCGCTGACGACCTCTCAGGCACTCAGCTCTCCAAGCGCCAAACTCCGAGAGCCCAAGGACTCGGCCCGGGGATCTCCGCGCCGCGAAGCTCCCTGCTGCCTCCGCATCCGGGAGCTTCTCGGACGCCGGCGGGAGCGCGCACGCCAGCTCCGACACCGGAAGGTGCCGTGAGGTCACGTGCCGGCG